>NW_022436954.1:35547654-35570483 GCF_009761245.1 Sapajus apella | reverse complement strand
ACTGGGAAAAAAGGCCTCAAAGGCATTTCAGAGTCTTTTACAAGCAGTCCCTCCCATCATAGGCTCAGAGGCCTCGGAGTGGGGAATGATTTCAGGTCCAAACCCAGCACTCTGCTGCCCTTCACAACCTTGTGACACTGCTCCCCATATCCCAGTCACTCTGGCTTCAATTTTGGCTCAAGGGGGCCAGATACAGCTTGAACCACTGCTCCAGAGGGTACAAGCTATAAGCCTTAGTGGCTTCCATGTGGTGTTAAGCCTGTGAGCAAGCAGATTGCAAGTGTAGAGAATGCTCTAGTCTCCAACTAAATTTCACAGTCTGTATGAGAAAGCCTGGGTGCCATGGCAGAATCCTGCCACAGGGACAGAGTCCCCACAGGGAACCTCTACTAGGTCAGGGCCAAAAGTAAGTGTGGAGTTAGAGCCCTCACAGGGTGCCATTGGGGCACTACCTAGTGGAGCTGTGAAAAAGGTGCTACCCCACTTTAGACCCAAGAATGATAGAGCCACTGGCAGTGTGCACCTTGTGCCTGGAAAAGCCACAGGCATTGAAAAACCTGAGAGCAGCCTAGAGAGCTGAACCCTGCAAAGCCACAGGGGTGGAGCTGCCCAAGGCCTCTGGAGCCCACCAAAGTTTCACCAGTGTTCCCTGGATGTGGGACATGGAATCAAAACAGATTTAGTGACTTTAAGATTTAATGATTGTCCTGCTAAATTTCAAACTTGCATGGGGCCTGTAGTCACTTTCTATTATCTGATTTCTCCCTTTTGATATGGGACTGTTGACCCAATGTCTACACCCCCATTTTATCTTGGAAGTTAATTGACTTGTTTTTAATTTTACAGGCTCATAGGTAGAAGGGATTTGACTTGTCTCAAATGAGACTTTGGACTCTTGAATTAATGCTAGAATGAGTTAAGACTTTGGGGGACTGTAAGGAAGGCATGATTGTAATCTACAATGTGAGAAGGACAGAAGTCAGTGGTAGAATATAGTTTGGAGATTTGTCCCCACCAAAATCTCATGTTGAAATGTAATTCCAATGCTGGAGATAGGGCCTAGTGACAGGTGTTTAGACCATGGAGGCAGATTCCTTATGGCTTGGTGCTAACTTTGTGAGAGTGAGTTCTCATTAGATCTCATCATTTAAAAGTGTGTGGCAGCAGGGCATGGTGGCACACACCTGTAGTACCAGCTACTCAGGAGGCTGAGGTGGGAGGATCACTTGAGCCTGGGATGTCAAGGCTGTAGTGAGCCATGATCATGCCACTGCACTCCAGCCTGGGTGACCGAGCGAGACCTTGTCTCAAAAAAAAAAAAAAAAAAAATGTGTGGGATCTCATAACCCCTCTCTTTCTCCTGCCCTGGCCCAGTGACATGCTTGCTCCTTCTTCACTTTCTGTCATGATTGTAAGCATCCTGGGGACTCCCTAGAAGCCAAGCAGACACCAGAAACATGGTTCCTTTAAAGCCAGGATCATGAGCTAATTAAACCCCTTTTATTTATAAGTTACCCAGTCTAAGATATTTCTCTAGAGCATTACAAAAACAGCCTAACACATCATGCATGAGGAGTTAACAGGGGGGTGCATAGAGAAAATCTCTGTACCTTCTGCTCAATTTTGCTTGGAATCTAAAACTACTCTAAAGAATAAAGTCAACTTTTTAAATGACATTGCAAAACAAAACTAATGATGTGGAAAATATTTCAATTTTAAAAGGTGAAATACTTAATGTTAAAATAGTTTTTCCTTTATGTCTTACATTTTGTTTTCCTGTAAAAAATTAACTTTTTTATTTTCTTAATTTAAAAGTAATAGAACGTTGCAGGGAGAAAGAAAAGAGAACACAGAAATTTTAGGGAAAACCAGGTTGGAAAATGGAGAATAAAGAGCAAAATTTATGCCAAATGAGTTAAGAAAGGACATAATGAGGTAGTTGGATTAGAGTTATTCAGAACTGGTCCATGACTGGAGAGTATCCAACAAGATATCCCTTTACTTGATAACTGATATGTATGATGAGAAAACACAACGAACAGAAAGGATATACACAGAAGAAAGTAAATGGGGCTTTGGCGTTCATTGCAGGTTTTCCCAAAAATTCTTAAGTCAATTGGCTGTAATTCCTTGGAAACTTTAGGGCGACATTTACTATTTCAGAATGTACAGTGAGTCTTATAATATGATTATTATACGTACTTTTACAGACTTAAGAAATTAAATGAGATGTCATATATAAAGTACTTAGCACTGTACTTGCTACAAAGTGAGCAATCACTGATAGGCATTTTTAAATTATCATCATCATCTTATCATCATTATAATTATTATCATTAAATAGAGCTCAAAGAGACTAAATGACTTGCTCAAGGCCACCCTACTAGAAAAGAATTCCTATTTATCTTTTTATTCTAATCTATTTAATTCCCAAGGCTTTTTCTCTTCTGCCTGTTTAGAAAGTTTGGGTGATGGAATACCAGCATCAGAATGCAAAAAATGAAGCTTTGCAACTCCACCCAGTTTGGGAATCTGGAATTGCTGTTCCAATACATTTTTATAGCAATTCCACAGATGTTGTTTAGTGCTGAGCATGAAGACTGAGGGACAGGGTGGCCAACAGAAATATCTTCTGCTGAATAATCATAATTTTCACTTAGGATTTTTTTTTATTTAAAATGCTATTAACCTGGAATGTAACTAATCTGGTCAAGAAGGTGGATCTCACATTTATAATTTATTCACTCAACTTATAAATATTTCCTGAAAGTATACCATGTAATAGACTTTAGTATTACCAAGATAAATTGGACTCGTGATCCCTGACTCCCTGTAAATTAATCTATGACTATTTATTTTTCACCTTTTCCCTCTTGTTCCTGCCCATGAAAGAGGTTTCCTTCCCCAAATTCCCTCACTTTGTGAGATCTGCAAAAGGCATTTATGTTATCCCTTTTTCTCATGAAACTCTTCAGTTTGCTATTCCTTTGGTACTTTTGGTTTGAGACTATTATTAGATTTCCCCTGGTAATTTGTCTTTTCTAGTTCAACAATTCCTGTTTTGTGCTTAAATTTCACATTCCCAGTTACACTCCAATTATCCACTTATAGTTTACAACTATTGCAAAATTTATCACTCTTGTGTTCTCTCTGATTCTTATTCTACTACATGGAAGTCTCAATTCTGATCTATTTGCTATTTATTTAGTTTATAGAGAAATATTCCCCCAGATGTGGGGTAAATGAGTGGTAGGTACTCTTTAGTATCTTGAATATCTGGACATATCTTTCTCTAATTGTAAAGGGCAAATGTGATACTTGGTATACTTGAGTTTTTCTCTGTATTCTTGGCACTGTGGAATTTTACCAGAATATACCTAGATGTTTCTTCTCTTATCATCACAATGTAACATTCAGTTGGTAACTTTTCATAGTCATGATAAATTATTAATTTATTTGTTGTTTTTCTTCAACTATTCTCTTTCCCTCCTTTGAGAATTTTATTATTTTAACATGATAAGTATCCTGGATCAATTCTCCAGGAAACATTTTCATAATTATTTCTATTTCTTGGTATTTTTATTTGTTTTGAGATATTTATTCCAGGTCCTAACAGGTCCTAACTATGACCTCTGCCTTCTTCTACTTGTCTACATGCTTTTTAAGGTCCCAAGTCATGTTTATAAACAGAAGGTTGCTTTTTTAAAAAATTTGATTCATTGTAGGTAATCTTTTACATTTTGAAAACATGTTATCTCCTCTAGCACTACCATTCCTCTTGAACATGCCTTTTCTCTGTCTTCTGTTTGTTTTTTCCCTGTTTGTTGGGTTCATTTGCCAGATCAGTGGATTTTAGGTAGTTGTGGGGTAGCTTAAGTGACAGCAGTCTTTGATTCTCAAGAAACTCAGAAGTCTCTACACATGTGATCCAGGCCAAACAGCTATCATGAGAATAAACCCTGTCTGTTTTATTGTCTCCCAAGATAGTAATACTGGCAATAGCTGGCAAAGGCTGACACTCTTTCATTGTCAGGAGGAGAATAAATTAGATAACTGTTTAACTGACCAGCTCTTGCTACTCAAAGTGTGGTGTTTGGACCAGCAGCAGAAGACTCAAAAGCAAAAATTTGATAAAGGTCATGAGCTCATCAGTGGAAGCCCTCGATGCCCAACTTGTTTGACTATTAGTCACACCAATTGGTTTGGATAGATGCATGGTTTTAGTACTGTGTTGTGCCTCAGGACATGCACATAGACTTAACATGATGTATTATTTCTAGTTGAACCCAACCTACCTAAAAAGATGACTACTAAATAGAATACAATGAGTATAGCACATAGTATACTCAAAGAGCCCCAAGATTATGGAATTGCAACATTCTACAGAAAAATTGAGATTTAGAACTTGCAGTGATGATTTCCAAGATCTGTAGAATTCTAGGATTTATGACATCTGATAGATTATTTGGGATGAACAGGTCCTGAGTTAAGCCTATTTATATAGCTTTGCCATTATTCATTAAACACATTTCAACTCAAGGTCCCAAGTCAAATTTCATCAATGATTGCTTTCAAGCATAAAAAGTACAACTTTAATAGACTTACACCATTTAAAGAGTTGCAATTAGACTGAGAATTACACAAATGAAGGGTCAACATTCAGAAATCCATGGAGATATCCCAAATACATTCTCTAAGTTCCCTTTTCCTTCAGTTTTATAGTCAGGTATCATACGGTTATGTTCTCCATTATTCTATGATTTCCTTTCTTTGGAAAAGGCCATATAACTTTATACATTACTTCATTTTGTTTGTTTTAAGGTGTTTTGAAAAATCAAACTGCTATCCATTTTGATATGTAGAAGATAAATAGTCTAATATGTTTCATCCAGTGAGTTACATAATGGAAGATACCTATTTAAGTATATTTAAATATAAGTAATATATTTGGCAACATAATGTTGGGTGTGCTAGAATTCATCTGGAGACATTCGTAGTATATATGAACAAGTACATTATGTCACAAGATGCAGAGAGCTCACAGAAAGACGACAAGAGTACCAGACAGGGCCTAAAAAGAGACACATTTTGAGTTTTCATTATTCCTATTCTCCTGAGCATACCCCCTCATTATTTGTTATGGGATTTGGATCATTGTGGTAATGGAAAGAAAAATTGAAAGTTAGTATATAATTTACTTATAAATACTAACTAAAGTTTTACACCCATCAAGAAACCCTTACACTAAATGTGTTACATTTATTTGCCTTCTCCAATGAAACTGTTGTGTAAAAATATCCTAAAATTTCTTAAGCTATCTTGATCCATCTTTCCTTTGATATCATGGGGTCACAAGAAAGATGGAGTATAGCAGGGCTTCTGCTGGCATTAAAAGTATAATGTCCCTGAATCAATCACTCAGTCCTCATTAAATTAAATCATGGGGCAAAAAGTATTAGCACATTCCATGCTCTTTGCTGCTCTTAAAATCAAGTACACCACAGAACCCTCACTATGCTGCCAACATTACACCAAATTTTGGTCCCTAATTCTTTGTTATGTTTTGTTTTTCAGGTACAGAAATCATAGCTTCCATAGGTGGGAAATAAGGAAGGACAAAAAGGCCACATTTTGGTGATATACACTTTCCCCATGTCTCTAATCATAAAAGGTCTTCTTGCTCGTCTATTGTATGAAAGTAGATGCTACGGGCAAAGCTGATCTTATATAACCTACCTCTGTCTTCTACTTCTTCATTCCTGTTCCTCAGAATATGACACATTTCCCTGACCCCAAATTCCCTCTTTTTTCCTTTCTCACTCTCTATACTCCCTGCCCTATATTTGTTCAAGGTAGAGCCTCAGGCTATATGTTCTATCTTTTTTCTTTTTTTAAATTGTACCTTACGTTCTGGGGTACATGTGCAGAACATGCAGATTTGTTATGTAGGCATACACATGCCATGGTGGTTGGCTGTATCCATCACCCCGTCATCTACATTAGGTATAGCCTCAGGTTATATCTTCTAAAGTATTGGAGCTGAGAAAAGCTATAAGCTATAGTTTTTTACTCAAGTCTAGATTCCTCTTTTTACCTATGAGTAACTTGTAGAGCAGAGAGGAAAAGTCATTAGACTGAATTAACACAATTATATTTTGGCCACAATAGCACTACATTCTGGGTCTTCTAACTTTCAACCAAATTTTCTTTCTATTCCCCTCATGCCTTGTTGTACAGAAACAAACAAACAAAAATGGCTTGTCATATGACTTATTATATAAAAGTATTTTTTAATTATGACTTTATAAGGGATTTGAGGATCTCACTTCTTGTCTCTCATCTCCATCCCCTACAAAGCTAGTATAGAAGTAATTACAAAGAACACCACCATTATTCATTGATATTTAGAAATATTTGGCCCACAAAGATGCCATTTTACCAGAAATATGGTATTATCCATTTAGTCATTTGAGTCCAACAAATATGTTTGAAGGCATACTTCAAAATCAAGTCATGAGCATTAGATATATAAACAGTCAACTTCCTGGAAAAACTAATAACTTGAGACGATTTTCTCTAAGGGCCCAGCTTCTCCTAGTGGAAAATACATTATCTCACAAATAGGAGCTTGTTTCCTGCTTTTTGTTAATAAGGGGAGCCAATGTCAGAATGAAGGCCTCAGGGATGAAAATAAAAATGAGTGGAACAGTTCTTGGCAAGACTGCCTGAGGGATTTGGCTTCTTGACAGTGAAAACAGGCCTCAACTATATAAATTACGCAGGTTGGGACAGCCTAAGTCTCAGCCTTCCTTGATGGAGTCATGTGGGAAAGAACGTCTAGACATCAGAAATCAAGTTATTGCTTTTATAACTCCCCATTTTAAAAACTGTTAAAAGCAGTACCTGCAATGGACTGTAATGTAGAATTGTGCAATGTCCATCAAATATACTGCAGCAGTCATATGAAGCAGAAATTGGGACCAGTTGGAAATGATCAATTATTCCAAGTAGTGTCATCATTTAAAAACATCCTGCTTCTTGCTGTTTGGAAAGAACAATTACTTACACGCTTAAAAAACGCTTTGTAAGAGGAGAAATTCAGCAGACAATAGACCTGCTTATGCTATACATGAGTTCTACAATGAAAAACCTTCTCATTGCCTCCAAGGAAAACAGAGCCCCTCTTGTAGAGGTTTCTTGCATCTCAATTTGCAGGTTAGAAACACTAAAGAAAACAATAAACCAAACTATGAGCTATTATTAGTTTAAAGTGACTAGCCATAATTAAGAAAGGTAGCACATATTTTGGATGTCTATTAAAAAAATCAAAGACAATTCAAAACTCTGAAACAAAAGATCAAAAAATGTTAAATGTAGAAAGAATCAATGGAAAGTCATGCATTTGGGTTTTAAAAGACAATTGCCCAACCACAGCTTGAGGAAGCCTTGCGTCAACAAGAGCTCTTCTTGGACTTTCAGTTTACTACAAAAGCAATAACCTAATAATGTAGTAAAACACCTAAAATAGTCAATGAAATCTTTTCTTCTTGAATATAAATCAGATTCTACATCAGAAGTTATAGTTTCACTCTTACTCCTGAACTTGTGTAAGCCATACCTTATGCATTAAGTTGATTTTTTAATCAAACAGTTTATATACATTCTCAATCCTCATAAAACCTATTAGGTAAATGTTATTTTTACTCCCATTTTAAATATAAAGAAATAGACAACAGAACATTAAACAACTTTCATGAGATTATACAGATACTAGCTGGCGGACTCGAGATTCGACCTAGGTAAACCAATTCTAGACCCTGTAATTGGAAGGCAATAATTTGGATAACAAGCATGAAGACTGAATTATATAAAAAACAGCAGAAAGAGCAAAAAATTATAGTTCAAAAAATTTAATCAAAAATTTTATTTTGATTAAAGTAAAAGAAGAACTATAATTTTCTTCAACCATCTGAAGTAATATTATTTGAAGTAATAGAACATGGGAGAGGAAATTGCTTTCAAATACAGAACTAGGGTCAGTGTAGAAACGTGATGAAAGTTTAGGTTCTGAGTCAAGGTGATTTTTACAGCAATTTGATTTTAAAATACAGTGTCCCAAAGAATTGCTTTAATTTAACAGTGTTCTGTCTTGAATTCAACTTCTTAACTAGACATTAAATTATGACCCTTCATTGCTCCTTTATAATAAGTACCAAAAGATGATACAAAGTGGTACAGATATTCTGGAAGTAAAAGAATGTGTGTTATACAATAACCAGAAAACATTTCATGAAGAAGATAATAGTTAACACTTTAGCCATGACTGTGATATAATTCTAATTGTTGAGGTGGGAAATGACAGTCCTGGTAAAAGGCATTGAGATGTGGAAAGCAGGCAATGAGATTTTGAAAGAAGGTAAGATGCAACCATACAATGTAGGAGCCCAAATACAACTGAACCATTTGGAAGGCAATATAGACATTATCAGACATAAGTGCAAGAAAAGAAAACTCTGGCACTGTTCTGCAATAGATGAAGTGACAATGACAAACATTTATAATAACTTTAAGGTCATAAAAGGCTGTCACATATGTGGCATACTAGTTATGGTTATGACAAGCAGTAATAAATCTCCTTAGATCCTAGTAAGAATTAATGCAGGCTTGAAGAAGGAGACAGGAGTGAAAAAGCAGCAAGGTATAACTGGTTAGGAACAGCGTCTATAGTCAGACAGACTTGGGTGTACATCTCCACTCCATTACTTACTAGTTATGTAAATTGACAAGTGGCGCTCTCAGCCTCAGTTTCCTCATGGGTTTAAAAATAACTAACTCATATGTACTTTAAGATTTAAATTACATAATGCATATAAATCCCATCATATTGGAAGTTCGTAGTAAGCATTGGTGATAACGATTAATGATGGGGTGAGGGGAGAAACGGAGATAGAAGCAGCAGGCATAGGGCTGGGTTAGCCATATGACTTGCCAGATGATTGAATGCAGGGAATAGGAAAAAAAGACTGCAGGAAAGGTCAAAAATAACTTAGAATATTCAAGTATTTGTACTTGGGAGAATGGTTGTGCCATTAATAGATCAAGGTTGTCAGCTAGTGTTGAAGTCAGGTTTGAAAGAGAAAAGAAAACAACTGTGGAAACTTTAAGAGGACATGATGTCACCTCTCCTACACAGAAATTTTGTGCCACTTCATCCACCCAGCCAAACCCAGAGCCCCAGTAAAAATGTAGCACCCCAGTCGTTTGTGGCCTTCTGATCTCAGCACTCTCCAGCTCCCTGCTTCTCAAAATGAGGAGCACAGACTAGCAGCATTGGAGTCCCCTGGGAGTCCCCAAGGAGGTTGTGAGAAATGCAGAATCTCAGGCTTTTCTGCAAAGCAACTGAATCAGAATTTGCATTTTAACAACAGTCCAAGGAGATTAGTATGCACAAAAGCTGCTAGAGGGCAGTGGGGACTGGAAAAGGGGTTGTCAGTTAATTCGATGAACGAATCTCAATTATTTACTCTTTAGACTGTAATCTCATTAAAGGAATCTTATTGTATTTCTTGACTACATGAATGCATTAAAGAATTATATAACAGTCTTATTCTGCCTCAGTTTGTTCCATTTTAACTTTATATGTCTGGAGGAGAAAACACAAACAGAAATGTTATATTGTTTGAAGTAAAACAACCGTGGAACTGAAATATTCACATATTTAAATTCCGTAAAATCATAAAAATTATCACAAAGTGATGGCATTTTCCCTCATAAAAAGAAGTTAGCTTGGCTCTTAGTGTTATATTCAGGGTTGGAAACAAAACCTCTTCTATTCAATTACTCAAACAATATCTTATATTTTATTTAGCAAACTTGCCATTGTAAACCCATGTGATTTTCTTTTGTAGGCTTCAGGTGTAATATATCTTAGAGCTTTATATAAAACAAATTATTTTTGACAGTGGTAATTTAGAAGAAGCTTTCATAAATATGCCATACAAAAACATCTGGTATTGCTCAAAGTCATAGTGGAAATACCTATTTTTATTATCACAGTAGATTGTCTCCATTGCAAATTTTGCAATGTGTCCAATTTTGATTCGTAAAAATTACTTTAGAAACAGTTTAATATCTTTCTTCCAGCATAAAAAGAATATAAATTTTTTAGTGGGTACTGAAAGTGAGAATTCAGATTAACCGTATTTATCATTTCAAATTTTTGTTTTAAGTAGAAATCATTACCTACATTCATCTCATATGTAACTGAACTCCTTATTAATTCATTCAAAAGATATTCATTGAATACAGACTGTGTGTGAGGGTGCTAGAGCCTGTGTGCTGGGCACTAAAAAGACAATGATGAGCAGGAAAATACATGGTAATTTCCCTAAAGGATCTTACAGCAAATAATGTAAAATTACAGCAGTGAAATTCATGCATGATGCAATGAGACTGTAAGTCATAAGAGTGTGAGATTTTATGGAGGTTTTGCCCTGAGGAAGTGACACTATCAATAAGAGACAGAAAGAGGGCACCTGCAAATTTAGATGTAAAGGGTATTAGAAAGAGAGCTCAGGGAGGAGGAAGCAGCCAAAGAAAGTGAGTTCCAGGCATGAGAAACAACAGAGGCCCTGGGGCATGGCACACTAAGGGAGATAAAGAAGGCCAGCATGTGGCAGGAGTACAGAAATAGAGAGCAGCTACCGGCCACGTGGCTTATGCCTGTCTTTAATCCCAGCACTTTGGGAGGCAGAGATAGGCGGGCCATCTGAGGTCAGGAGTCCGAGACCAGCCTGGCTAACATGGAAAAATCCTGTCTCTACTAAAAACATAAAAACTTAGCTGGCGTGGTGGCACATGCCTATAGTTTCAACTACTCGGGAGGCTGAGGCAGGTGAATCGCTTAAACCCAGGAGGCAGAGGTTGCGTGAGCCGAGATCACACCACCGCACTCCAGCCTGGGTGACAAGTGAAACTCTGTCTCAAAACAAACAAACAAACAAACAAATGATATAGAGGGCAGCCTGGGACACAGGAGGTTGGAGCATCAAATGGAGGTGAGACCAGGCAGGATATGGTGAGCCATGGTAAGATTCTACTATTCCATCCGCAACATTACAGTAAGCTTGACTTAAGAAAAAAAAATCATATTTGCACTGATATATTAGAAAAAAGATTAGAAGTAAATGAGAGAAGAGTCCTTAAGAGGCTAATGTACAATAGTACCAATGAATACTCTAGAATCTAACTACCAAAAAAATTCAGTGTATGAGATGTTCATCTGTAACCCTTTCTAGACATCTTTTTTTTTTATCTTTTTTATTTTTTGAGAAATGGCCTTACTCTGTCATCCAGATTGGAGTGCATGCAGTGGGACAATCACAGCTCACTGCAGCCTCTACCTCCTGCTCTCAAGCAATCCTCCAGCCTCAGCCTCCCAAGTAGCTAGAACTACAGGTGTGTGCCACCAAACCTGGCTAATACTTGTATATTTTCGTAGAGATGGGGTCTCCCTATGTTGCCCAGGCTGATCTTGTACTCCTGGGCTTAAGCAACCATCCCTCTTCGGCCTCCCAAAGTCCAGGGATTACAGGTATGAGCCACCATGTCAAGCCCCTTCTTTTTATTAAGCTCATCTCTTACCACAGTCTCAATTCCACAGCCATACACTATAGACTTACTATTCTTCAATGAATGTCACATCTTTTCTTCCTCTGAGTTTTTACATAGGGTTTCTTCTTCTCAGAATGCCACTTTCTTTTCTCTGCTTCTTTCTTTAAAACCTGCCTGAAAGCTTACCTCCTTAAGAAGGCCTTGACAGCCTTCACCAGGAAGAGTTTATTTTCTGCCTCTTACTGGCATTACCACCTTATAACAAGCAGATATATAACATTTATCACATTGTACAGTGATTATTTTTATTTTCCTTTGCCAACACATCAGAGGACTTTAAGCTATTGTTTTAAGCCATTCAAAATTATTAAATAAACATTCATGGAAGCCCCAAATATAAAATTTAAGTAAACAGTTTTTTCAACTGAGGCAGGGATAAAGGTTTTAATATCCCTCTAGACTTTCCTCAGAGAGGAATCTAAAATGACCCCAAGTTGGCATCATCTGCAGTCCAAAATGATGCATTAATAAAATACCCATTATGAATTTAGTATAAGTAGAAGTGACTTCCCAACACAGCCATTCTTTTTATTTTAAATAAAAAATAAAAGTTAAAAGTTTTTGGGTTTTTTAAATTATTATTCAGGGGAACACGTGCACATTTGTTATATAGGGAAATTGCATGTCACAGGGATTTTATATATGTATTATTTCATCACCCAGGCAATAAGCACAGCAATTTATTGGTAGCTTTTTGATCGTCACCATCCTTCCACCCTCCACCCTTAGGTAGGACCTGGCGTCTGTTGTTTCCTTATTTAGGTCCATATGTATTTAATATTTAGCTCCCACTTATAAGTGAGAACATATAGTATTTGGTTTTCTGTTTCCACATTAGTTTGCTGAAGATAATGACCTCCAGTCTTTCCATGCTGTTGTAAAGGACATAATCTTATTCTTTTTTATGGCTGCATAGTATTCCACAGTGTATATATATCACATTTTCACCATTGCTGGGCATTTAGGTTGATTCCATGTCTTTGCTATTGGCAACATATCCATTCTAAGATGCTAGAAAGTCATCATCTATTAACTTTGCAGTTTTATAAATATGGGCCTAGTAACATCTCTGTACCCCACAAATTTCAGCACACAAGTGAAAGTCCCTGAATGATTTTTTTGAAGCCATTGTTACTTGACTTAAGATATAAGATAAGTTCACCTGATCCAACCAGTTCAGAAGGTAGTGGAACAGACAGGGCAAAGCAGAACATTGCTGAAGTCCAGAAACTCTCTCTATAGGGATTACCTCAAAAAGTGTCCTTCTCTCTTTTGGTATCTCTAATATCTGAGGTATCATTAAGGAATTTGTTAAACTGAGAATTATGAAATTTATTTTCAATTATTTCCTATATAAATCTTCATTGGCAATCAACATCCCAGACATGTAGAGGAACTTAGAACTTCTTGTGTCATTATCAGCCTCTGTAGCCTCAGCCAACAGGAAAACAGAAAGAATCTCATCATACTATTCTGCTAAACATGCAAAACTTATCCCCTGGTATAGATTAAAGAAGAAATACATGCTGTCCATTTTCAGCAGGGTATACTTAAATAGCCTATTTTATATAGAGTAGTAACATTGCTGGTGCCATCTAGGTCCTTACAATCAATATAGGTGCCAACCTTATGTGTCAGGCAAGGACCAAAACTGACATGGAGCTTACATTATATTATATCTGATTGACAATAATTTTAAAAATAAATATATAATATGTTATGGTTGATAAGTGGTCCAAGAGAAAAAAATAAATAAAGCACAAGAGAGATTAAGGAGTAATACGGGGAAAAGGTTACACTTTAAATTGAGTGGTCAGGTAAAACCACTCTGAAAATATATTTGAGCAAAAGCTTGAATAAAGCAAAGGAGCAAATCATGAAGAAAACTTGAGAAGAAAACTTCGAAGCAGAAAAAAAACGAACACCTATCAAGTTGATCCTCGTCATTTCTCCTCTTGCCATCCTCACTGTCACTCATTTCATACCATCATCATTACTTGCTGCCTTGCTACCATTTCCTCCAATGTGTTCTCCTTGGCTGTGGTCTTTTTATTCTCCGATACAATCTCCACAGTGATATCTGTGTGATTCTAAATTGAAAACACATAGTAGTATCACATCAGCTCTAACTTAAAACTTTCAGTGTCTTCCAATAGTCCACTGATAAGAGTCCAAACTCGTGACAATCTATTCATAACCGTTCACTATCAGACTACTGTCCATCTAATTAGATTCTCCTTTTTACCCTAGTAGGCACTAAACTACTTGCTGTCCTTAAAATGCTCCATGTTCTTAGTACATGTTTTCCTCTCTGCTTGAAATAGCCTTCATCCTAATTAGCCTTTAAGACCCAGCTGTCACTTCCCCTTCTTGGTTTTTATCAGTTCCTCTTACCTACCTGACCAAGGTAGTCACATTTTACTGTATGCACTCATAGTACCCTGAATACAGCAACTTTTAAAACTACTGGGTTTGTAGTTGCTGTTCTCTCATTACATTACATTATTTACCTCCTTGGATGCAGAAACTTTCATATATGTGTGTGTGTGTGTGTGTGTGTGTGTGTGTGTGTGTGTGTATCCAGAATCTACCTCAGTGCTTGCCAAATTATATTTTGTAGATAACTGGTAAGAAATGGGGAAAAAATTATATATTAATGTGATAAAATGCCGGAGAGACTGAAACTCAGAAGAATCAGATCGACCTAACTTACAGCATAAGTTGGGATAAGTTTCTTTCACTTACAGGCTTTGGTTTTCTCATTTTTTAAATTATGCCTCTTAACTAGATACTCTCAAAGGTCCATTCAGTTCTGAAAGGTTCCAAACATTTCTGTTTGAAATTGAGTTGTGTTAATGTTGTTCTTCTATTGAGCAAGGCCTCAAAGCAGACAAAGTCCTCTAGCCACCTGAGAAAGTAAATTATCTTCCAAACAGTAAACAGCATATTTCTTAATCCCTGGCAGAAGCATTTCCAATCTTTTATAAATAGAAATCCTTTGGTAAGATAAACAAAATTGATTGAACCTGGAGATTGAGCATTCGGAAAATATGAGCAAACCTCTCTCTTTGGAAGATCAGCATGATTTTGAAATGTTTCATCTGAAGTCAGCTTGTACACGAAAATCCCATTTTAGATGTAAATGGCACTCTTGCTCAGAGTCTTTCTGCTTAATCTTTAAAGTCATCTGCTAAGGTCAAAAGTATTTAGCAAAAGAAGTATTTTTTAACAAAATCTGTACTTCCCTAATGATATTTGGAACTAAAAATGTTTTCTTGCTTATGGAATATTCATTATTGGCTATTTGGGGTGCATTTGCAAGCCACAAAAATCCTCCACTGATTATAGACTTTCTCAAATTTGTTATAGTGTGTTCTGGAAGCAACTCAATTTGGTCAAACTGGAGCCAAGGTGTAGCGGTCTTATGCTGGAAACACACATGGCAGCCAAGTATCATGTTATGCTGCAACACGGCTGAGCAGGAGAGATCATGTGAGACATTCGGAATACAGGAAGATATTTTTTCAACTACTGTTCAAAGTCAATATATAAGAAAAGCTGACATTAAGCAACTACGAATATGATAGCCCTGTGAATTCTAAAACTGTAGTTATGTGTATTTGTGGGACAGAATCAACTGAGTCTTAGGATAAAGTCATTGATGAAAAGTGGCAGAAATTCAGCTTTCTGTGAATGTAATTTCAATCTCTTCTTGCTAAACATAAGGCTTCATCTTCAGACTGTCTGTAACTGACATATAGAGAGAGTTCATGTTATATCTAATGCAAAAGCAAAATCGGTTATATCCCACATTCTTTCTAAATGGTGGTTTTAAAAAACAAGCTAGGTCAAAAAGATTCCAGTGATTTCAATTTACTTCTGCAAAACTTGTGTTAAAAGTAGAATAGATTTAGAGACAAACACCACTTTCTCTCTCTCTCTCTCCCTCTCTTTCTCTCTCTCTCTCTCTTTCTCTCTCTGTCTCTCTCTCTCTGTCACACACACACACACACACACACACACACACACACGCACACAGAGTGACTTACTACTTGACAAGTTTGTTTTTCTGGAATGTACAGTTTGTATTGGCATGAGGTCGTAATTTGGCAGAAAGTTAAAGAAGTTGTTTGGTGAGCAGTTTAAACTATAAAAATCCTGTGTAATTAAAAGCAATAAATGACTATTAGGAAAGTTTCTTGCAGTGGTTAAGAATCAATGTATGAATTGAGAGAATGCAATGCGCTATTTTCCTCACTTCATAGTTCTTACAAATGCAGTCCTCCAAATATGCCTTCTATTTAAGCAAAAAATGTTTCTTAACTTATGAAATAGCCATCACATTCCAAAAACCTAGCACCAGAACCTTATGCTTTGACAGTTAGGCGAAAGAGAGAGAAAATTTGAAAATCACAATTTATTGTTTAACATAGGAGAAGACAGGAATTGCAATGCCACACAAACTTTTATGGCTGTCAGATACAATCACAGAAGTCTCTAAGATTGATTCAGGTTTATCAGAAAAATTGTTGACACAAGTTCAGCATTCCCTGTTCAAGAAAGCAAAGGTGCAGAGAATACATTTCTGGATATACATGTTTGTTTATGTTTTTCAGTCTGGGACTTGAAATGAGCAGTTTTAATTATGAGAAAAAGTCATTTATACAGAAGAATGGCTTTCATAAAGGTGCCTAACCTTGAAAAGACTGCTACACATTTCTAAAATGCTTAATGCACTGACATGCTGGATCTGTAAAGTGATATACATTTCATTTCCAAGAGACTATTACGCACATCTACCCAAATAAATACCTATAATTTCTCCCTTTTCTTTCCATAGTGACTTTGCCAAGGCCATGGGAGCCAATTCCTGACTATGTTTATGTGTATTATCATGGAAGTAGCCACTATAACAGCACAAACTTCCTAATAAATTTAATTTGTTAAGATTTTCTGTCAGTGTAGATGATGAGCATTAAAAGAGAAATGTAAGCAAGATACAATTGTTTGGATTTATGTTTGAAAAACAGAGGAAAATCAATAATGTGGCTGGAGAAAAGGCAATTTTCCCAGGAAGCAAAAAGGAAGACTTTCATAGTTTTTCTTTCTTATTTATTTATTTATTTATTTTTTTGAGACGGACTCTCACTCTCTCACCACACTGGAGTGTGGCAGCACGATCTCGGCTCAATGTAACCTCCACTTCCCAGGTTCAAGCAATTCCCCTGCCTCAGCCTCCCAAATAGCTGAGACTATAGGTGTACACTACCATGGCCAGCTAATATATATTTTTTATATTAGTAGAGACAGGGGTTTCACCATATTGACCAGGATGGTCTCGGTTTCCTGACCTCGTGATCCACCTGTCTCAGCCTCCCAAAGTGCTGGGATTACAGGAGTGAGCCACTGTGCCTGGCCTACTTTCGTATTTCTAGGAAGGGAAAACTTGTCTTATCTTTAATGTTTTCGTTCAACTTTGGTGACAATGACATAAATAGAAGATCCTTCTGCTGGAACACCTAGAATTCACCTCTGTGCTTTTGCTTTTAAGAAGTGTGTGAGTTTTACCCTATTTCCCTTCCCGAATATAACATGGCTTTGCCCAATATCGAAACATCCACATAGGAAATGAGAATCTTCTCCTGAATCTCGTGTACTCTATAGGAGGGGTTTCAGAACTGCCAGTAAAGAGCTACTAGTGGATCTCCAAGCTTTATGGAATTGCTCATTGCATAGGCTAACTCTCTAAAAGAAGCAGAAGAGTCCCTGTGTATAGGTAGAAAGTTCCTGGGATATACAACCTTCTACCTATTCTGATGGGGAAATGGGAGAAATTGGTTACCACTCTGGCCTGTTTTTCCTTCTTTTTTCTCCTTCCCAAGTGTTTACTCTTCCTTTGTAACCTTCCTGTCCCTTCTCTTTTGTCTTGCCTTCTCCCTCTACTTTTTTATCATTCCTTCTCTACCATCTTCTTCCTTTACCTATCTTTTTCTTCTCTACTCTTTCTTCTCTACGTCTTTCTTCTTTACTCTTTTGATATTTATTGCTCTTTCACTCTTTTTTTCAGTTTTGCTAGTAGCCCACTAGTGTTAGGCACTGTTCTATACAATGCAAAAATATTAAATTAAATTTTAAAATTTTACAGATTTGCACTCAAGGAGGTCACAACTTCTTGCCAAACATGAGAAAGCATGAAACATGTTTTCACCAGTTATAGCACACCAGTTTATTACATTCAAGTTTAAGACTGGACTTAATCATAAATATCACTTAAATAAAATATTGAAAGATAATGCCTTTCTTAGAATATTTAAAATTAGAAGTGGCACTTCATAGGTAACTTATTTCTGGTCAGTACTATTATCAACAAATTAATTTGCCTAACATCATGGAATATTTTACAAGTATATTGACGGGCAAAATAACATTGTGTATGAGTTCTCTGGGGCATCTTTACAGGAAGTCTTTGCTATCAACCAACCAGACTCTGAATGTGAAGATTCTCATAGCACCCTGTGTATTGCCTTCTTATAGACCCGGAGTGCAATAAACACTTTATTTCAAATAAATGAATTTAATCTGCTGTGGTTTGAATATCTGTCCCCTCCAAAACTCATGCGGAAATTTAATCTCCAATGTGCCAGTAATGCGAGGCAGGGCATTTAAAATGTCATTAGTCATGAGGGCTTGGCACCCATGAATAGATTAATTGATTCATGGTTTAAGAGATTAATAGTTTATCATGAGAATGGTACTGTTGGTTTTATAAGAAGAGGAAGAGATACTTGAGCTAGTACACTCACCCCATCCCTCTCCGTGTGATTCCCTGTGCCACTCAGGGCTCTACACAGAGTCCGCATCAGCAAGAAGGCTACCACCAGATGTATCCTGTCTACTTTGAACTGCCCAGACTCCTGAACTCTAAGAAATACACTTTGTTACTTAGAAATTACCTAGTTTTAGGTATTCTTTTATAAGCAACAGAAAACAGACTAAGACATAATTTAATTTACCCATGACTACTTCCACATCCTGTTATCAATATCTATTGTTAATATGTTGCAACTATATCCCACAAGGCTGTGAAATTCTTTCTCTATTATTTTGGGGCACGGTCTTCCTCCCAGGGTATCTAGGATCCTGGACATTTATATGTCTTAAAAGTAGAATTTTCTTCCTACCTCAATTCACATTGAAACCCTAACCCCCAATATCTCAGAAAATGTCTGTATAAGGAGACAGGACCTTTAAAGAGGTAACCAAGTTTAAATGAGGCTGTAAGGATGGAATACAATCCAGCCTCACTGGTGTTCTGGTAACACAAGAACAGAAAACCAAACACCACGTGTTCTCACTCATAAATGAGTGTTCAACAATGAGAACACATGGACACAGGGAAGGGAGTATCACACACCAGGGCCTGTCGAGGGGTGGGGAGGTTAGGGGAAGGATAGCAGGGGGTGGGGGGGATTGGTGAGGGCTAACATTAGGAGAAATACCTAATGTAGATGACGGGGGAGTGGATGCAGCAAACCACGATGGCACGTGTATACCTATGTAACAAACCTGCATGTTCTGCTCATGTACCACAGAACTTAAGGTATAATAATAAAATAAAAATAAAAAAAGAAGCAGATATTAAAACACAGACATATATATGCACAAAGGAAAAATCATGTGAAGGTGCAGGGAGAAGACAACCATTTGAAAGCCAAGGAGAGAAGCCTCAGAGGAAAGCAGCCCTACCAGAACCTTGGTCTTGGATTTCCAGTCTCCAGAATGGTGAGAAAATACATTTCTGCTGTTTAAGCCATCTAGTCTGTGATATTTTGTATGGCAGCAGCACTGGCAAAATAATTTAACATGGCTCTCAATGTCATTTCTTAATAAATATCCCGTACACTAACTCTACACTCACACATTAACTAGCTCATCTCACACACTAACTCCCATCCCATACACTAAAATCTGATGATCTACTTCATAGGGAATCCAACTTGAGACAAGATTATTTGACTTTTTCTCAGGCCTGGAGCTCTAGATATATGCCTGATTCCTGAACAGAAAGAAGACTGTAAGTTGAAATTGAGAACCAGACCCAATAACATATTAGAGCTCAAGCACCATCACTTTTGAAACTAACAGCCTAACCTAATGGAAAGATTATCCTGCAACTTTAGAATCTTGGGGTCTTAGGGTGCCTGCTAGCAAAGCAGCGGCAGTGTCCACCATTTCATCAACGAGGAAATGGTGGCCATCAACCGGGAACTCTTGTGCTTAGTTGAGTAACTTAATGTAACAATGTTAATGAACATCTGGGTTTCAAACCTAGATGGCCATCACATCACCTGGGAATTTTTCTTAAAAATACAGGCTCCTGGGCTTTACTCTAGACCCAGTGAATCAAAATTCTCTAAAGATAGGGCCCAGAAATACAATTTTAAAATCTTCCCAGATCATTCTAATCATGACGGATTTAGGATCCAGTGACATAGAGTATATGTAAGATATCCATGTGGACTCCCAGAGGTAATGGCAGGACACCCAGCAGGTGCTAAGGCAAGGGGATTCAATTGTCAACAGAATGGTTGCCATATTTGCATTCATAGACTAGTGAGGCCTCAGGAGAAGGCACAGTATGTTATAAGTAAAACCTGTTTGGATCTGGGATTTAGATAAATGCAGATTCAGTTTCCGCTCATCTACTTACTGGCTGCGTGTCCCTGGGAAAAAAGTAAATTCTTATTGTCTCAGTTTCTGCACCTGTAAAATGAGGATACGAGCACCTCACTTTAGAAGGTCACTGTGGGAATTACACTGAACTTCCTGTCCCTCATCCCTCCCATTGCTTTCACTACATAAGGCACCCCAGTAGAAACTCATTAATATTTAGAAAAAGAGATGTAGAAAGTAAAGATAACTAACAAGTACAATATCTCTTTTCCAATTTCTATAAGAATTTTTTTTAGATCCGGGATCCAAGATGGCCGTTTAGGAACAGCTCAGGATTGCAGCTCCCAGTGAAAGCGCAGAGGCTGCTGCAGGTGATCCCCAGGCAAGCAGGGCCTGGAGTGGACCTCAGCAGACCTACAGCAGAGGGGCCAGACTGTCAGAAGGAAAACCAAGAAACAGAAATAACCTCATCAACAACAAACAGAACAACCACTCAGAGACCCAATCTGAAAGCCAGCAACTACAAAGATGACAGGTGGATAAATCCATAAAGATGGGAAGAAACCAGCGGAAAAAGGAGGGAAACACCCAAAACGAGAACACCTCTCCTCCTACAAGGGATCACAACTCCTCACCGGCAAGGGAACAAGGTTAGATGGAGCATGAGTGTGATGAAATGACAGAATCACACTTCAGAAGGTGGGTAGTAAGAAACTTCTGTGAACTAAAAGAACATGTTCTAACCCAATGCAAAGAAACTAAGAACCTTGAAAAAAGATTTGACGAAATGCTAATGAGAATGGACAAAATAGAAAGGAAAATAAGTGAATTGATGGAGCTGAAAAACACAACATGAGAACTTCACGAAGCATGCACAAGTATCAACAGCCGAATTGACCAAGCAGAAGAAAGGATATCAGAGGTCGAAGATCAACTCAATGAAATAAAACGGGAAGGCAAGACTGGAGAAAAAAGGGTAAAAACGAATGAACAAAGTCTCCAAGAAATGTGGGACTATGTGAAAAGACCTAATCTACGTTTGATAGGCATACCCGAATGCGACGAAGAGAATGAATCCAAGCTGGAAAATACTCTTCAGGATATTATCCAGGAAAACTTCCCCAACCTAGCAAGGCAGGCAAACATTCAAGTCCAGGAAATACAGAGAACACCACAAAGATATTCGTCAAGAAGAGCAACCCCAAGGCACATAATCGTCAGATTCACCAGGGTCGAAATGAAGGAGAAAATACTAAGGGCAGCCAGAGAGAAAGGTCGGGTTACCCATAAAGGGAAGCCCATCAGACTCACAGCAGATCTCTCAGCAGAAACCCTACAAGCCAGAAGAGATTGGGGGCCAATATTCAACATCCTTAAAGAAAAGAACTTTCAACCCAGAATCTCCTATCCAGCCAAACTAAGCTTCATAAGTGAATGAAAAATAAAATCCTTTGTGAACATGCAAGTACTCAGAGATTTCGTCACCACCAGGCCAGCATTACAAGACCTCCTGAAAGAGGCTCTACATATATAAAATAACAACCAGTGCCAGCCACTCCAAAAACATGTCAAATGGTAAAGAGAATCAACACAATGAAGAATCTGCATCAACCAATGGGCAAAACAGCCAGCTAGCTCCAAAATGGCAGTATCAAATTCACACATAACAATATTAACCCTAAATGTAAATAGACTAAATGCCCCAATCAAAAGACACAGACTGGCAAATTGGATAAAAGCCAAAACCCATTGGTGTGCTGTATCCAGGAAACCCATCTCACATGCAAGGATACACAAAGGCTCAAAATAAAGGGATAGAGGAAGATTTACCAAGCAAATGGAGAGCAAAAAAAAAGGAGGAATTGCATTTCTCATCTCTGATAAATTAGACTTTAAAGCAATAAAGATCAAAAGAGACAAAGAAGGACATTACATAATGGTAAAAGGATCAACACAACAAGAAGAGCTAACTATCCTAAATATATACGCACCCAATACAGGAGCACCCAGATACATAAGGCAAGTTCTTAATGACTCACAAAGAGACTTAGACTCCCACACAATTATAGTGGGAAACCTTAACAGCCCATTGTCAATATTAGACAGATCAACCAGACAGAAAATTAACAAGGATATCCAGGACTTGAACTCAGACCTGGACCAAGCAAACCTAATAGACATTTACAGAACTCTCCACCCCAAATCCACAGAATATACATTCTTCTCAGCACCACATCACACCTACTCTAAAACTGACCACATAATTGGGAGTAAATCACTCCTCGGCAAATGCAAAAGAACGGAAATCATAACAAACAGTCTCTCAGACCACAGTTAGAACTCAGAATTCAAAAACTAACCCAGAACCGCACAGCTTCATGGAAACCGAACAACTTGCTCTTGAATGTTGACTGGATAAACAATGAAATGAAGACAGAAATAAAGATGTTCTTCGAAACCAACGAGAATGAAGACACAACATA
>NW_022436954.1:35479453-35547254 GCF_009761245.1 Sapajus apella | reverse complement strand
AGTTAGAACTCAGAATTCAAAAACTAACCCAGAACCGCACAGCTTCATGGAAACCGAACAACTTGCTCTTGAATGTTGACTGGATAAACAATGAAATGAAGACAGAAATAAAGATGTTCTTCGAAACCAACGAGAATGAAGACACAACATAAAAGAATCTCTGGGACACATTTAAAGCAGTCTCCAGAGGAAAATATATAGCAATAAGTGCCCACATGAGAAGCAAGGAGAGATCAAAAATTGACATCCTATCGTCAAAACTGAAAGAGCTAGAGGAGCAAGATCAAAAAAACTCAAAGTCTAGCAGAAGACAAGAAATAGCTAAGATCAGAGCAGAACTGAAGGAGATAGAGACACAAAAAACCCTTCAAAAAATCAATAAATCCAGGAGCTGGTTTTTTGAAAAGATCAACAAAATAGACCACTAGCCAGATTAATAAAAAAGAAAAGAGAGAATAACCAAATTGATCCAATAAAAAACGATAAGAGGGATAACACCACAGATTCCACAGAAATTCAAACCATCATCAGAGATTATTACAAACAACTCTATACACATAAACTAGTAAACCTGGAAGAAATAGATAAATTCCTGTACACTTGCCTCCTCCCAAGCCTAAACCAGGAAGAAGCCGAAACCCTGAACAGACCCATAACAAGGTCTGAAGTTGAGGCAGCAATTAAGAGCTTACCACCCACAAAAAGCCCAGGTCGAGATGGGTTCACAGCCGAATTCTACCAGACATACAAAGAGGAGCTGGTACCATTCCTTCTGAAACTATTCCAAACAATATAAAAAGAGGGAATTCTTCCCAAATCATTTTATGACACCAACATCATCCTGATTCCAAAACCCAGCAGAGACTCAACAAGAAAAGAAAACTTTAGACCAACATCCATGATGAACATAGATGCAAAAATCTTCAATAAAATACTGACAAGCCGATTGCAACAGCACATCAAAAAGCTTATCCACCATGATCAAGTAGGCTTCATCCCAGAGATGCAAGGCTGGTTCAACATACGCAAGTCTATAAACATAATTCACCACATAAACAGAACCAAAGACAAAAACCACATGATTATCTCAATTGATGCAGAGAAGGCCTTTGACAAAATTCAACAGCTCTTTATGCTAAAAACCCTCAATAAGCTAGGTATTGACTGAACGTATCTCAAAATAACAAAAGCTATTTATGACAAACCAACAGCCAATATCATACTGAATGGGCAAAAACTGGAAGCATTCCCCTTGAAATCTGGCACTAGTCAAGGCTGCCCTCTCCCACCACTCCTATTCAATATAGTACTAGAAGTTCTAGCCAGAGCAATCAGGCAAGAAAAAGAAATAAAGGGTATTCAAATAGGAAAGGAGGAAGTCAAATTGTCTCTATTTGCAGACGACATGACTGTATCTCTTGAAGACCCCATTGTCTCAGCCCCAAATTCCTGAAACTGATAAGCAACTTCAGAAAAGTCTCAGGATACAAAATCAATGTGCAAAACTCACATGCATTCCTATATACCAATAACAGACTTAAAGAGAGCCAAATCAAGAACGAACTTCCGTTCACAATTGCCAGAAAGAGAATAAAATACCTAGGAATACAACTAACAAGGAACGTAAAGGACCTCTTCAAGGAGAACTACAAACCACTGCTCAACAAAATAAGAGAGGACACAAACAGATGGAGAAACATTCCGTGTTCATGGTTAGGAAGAATCAATATCATGAAAATGGCCATACTGCCCAAAGTAATTTACAGATTCAACACTATCCCCATCAAGCTACCAATGGCCTTCTTCACAGAACTGGAAAAAAACACCTTAAACTTCATATGGAACCAAAAGAGAGCCTGCATAGCCAAGTCAATTCTAAGCAAAAAGAACAAAGCGGGAGGCATCACACTACCGGACTTCAAACTATACTACAAGGCTACAGTAATCAAAAGAGCATGGTACTGGTACCAAAATAGAGATATAGACCAATGGAACAGAACAGAGGTCTCGGAGGCAACACAACATATCTACAACCATCTGATCTTTGACAAACCTGACAAAAACAAGCAATGGGGAAAGGATCCCCTGTTTAATAAATGCTGGTGGGAAAACTGGCTAGCCATGTGCAGAAAGCAGAAACTGGACCCCTTCCTGACACCTTACACTAAAATTAACTCCAGATGGATTAAAGACTTTAACATAAGACCTAACACCATAAAAACCCTAGAAGAAAATCTAGGCAAAACCATTCAGGACATAGGCATAGGCAAGGACTTCATGACCAAAACACCAAAAGCATTGACAACAAAAGCCAAAATAGACAAATGGGACCTAATCAAACTCCACAGCTTCTGCACAGCAAAAGAAACAGTCATTAGAGTGAATCAGCAACCAACAGAATGGGAAAAAATTTTTGCAGTTTACCCATGTGACAAAGGGCTGATATCCAGAATTTACAAAAAACTAAAACAGATTTACAAGAAAAAAAACAAATAAGCCCATTCAAAAGTGGGCAAAGGATATGAACAGATACTTTACATAAGAAGACATACATGAGGCCAACAAACATATGAAAAAATGTTCATCATCACTGGTCATCAGAGAAATGCAAATCAAAACAACATTGAGATACCATTTCATGCCAGTTAGAATGGTGATCATTAAAAATTCTGGAGACAACAGATGCTGGAGAGGATATGGAGAAATAGGAACACTTTTACACTGTTGGTGGGAGTGTAAGTTAGTTCAACCATTGTGGAAGACAGTGTGGTGATTCCTCAGGGACCTAGAAATAGAAATTCCATTTGACCCAGCAATCCCATTACTGGGTATATATCCAAAGGATTACAAATCGTTCTACTATAAGGACACGTGCACACGAATGTTCATTGCAGCACTGTTTACAATAGCAAAGACCTGGAACCAACCCAAATGCCCATCGATGATAGACTGGGCAGGGAAAATGTGGCACATATACACCATGGAATATTATGCAGCCATCAAAAACGATGAGTTTGTGTCCTTTGTAGGGACATGGATGAACCTGGAAACCATCATTCTCAGCAAACTGACAGAAGAGCAGATGATCAAACACCGCATGTTCTCACTCATAGGTGGGTGTTGAACAATGAGAACACATGGACACAGGGAGGGGAGCACTAGGGGGGAAATACGGGAGGGACGGTGGGGGTGGGGAGTTGGGGAGAGATAGCAAGGGGAGAGATGCCAGATGTAGGTGATGGGGAGGAAGGCAGCAAATCACACAGCCACATGTGTACCTATGCAACAATCGTGCATGTTCTTCACATGTACCCCAAAGCCTGAAATGAAATAAAATAAATAAATGGGGGAAAAAAAGAATTTTTTTCTAATTTCTGTAAGAAGAATATTTGAAAGGCAGTGGCTCACTTAGAACAATTTAAATGATTTGTTTTTTCAGAGTTTTCATTTAGGTTGTAATCGGTTTAAGGACAAAAGATAATTCTCTAGTGACATGAAATTTTTTAATACTCAGAGTAGTTCGCTATGTGGGTCATTGGCTCTGCTTACAGCAAAATAGTTTTTAAGGACTTGAATGAAAATATATAAGGGAAGCTGATCAAATCTGCAAAAGACAGGATCAGGAAGGGAGAGCTACTGCATGACTTATCACACCAGACTCCTAAAAACCTTGACTAATTATCCCAGTAGGCCAAAATGAATAAGATGCAATGAAACTGGCATAAGAGTAAAGCCCAGTGCTGAGATCCAGCATAGTATTTTAGCAAATAAAGAATAGAAGAAACTTAATAATTAACAGTTGCTGTGAAAGTCTCCTTAGAGTTTAATTCACTACGAAGAACAGAATTTTCTCACATCTACTTTGTACTTCCATTGAATGTTATACCTATATTCTATGATATGTTGTATCATAGTATACAATAGCATGTAGAATATTTTGCTGCATCATTCTTTGAAAGTCTCTTTCCATTTTAGTCTATGTGTAGTATAAAAACAGAGATTATTTTTTGTTTTTCTTCAAATATCCAATGTTAGTATCAGATCTGGCATTGAGTATATTCTTAGTAAAGATTTGTTCTATGGGTCGAAATATGTCTGAATGTAAGAATAATAGTATGCATCAATGGGATAAGGTCCTCAAAACCAAGGTATGAAAGAAATGGTTGCCAAGGTAGGGATGGAGACAAGACGTAAGTATGTATTAACCCATATTGATGATGCTAACTTCCAAAGATTGGCTTTGGATGCATAACAATTCTGCAAGTGCAATGTGATAATGTAGCATTTTCTGAGGTGTGATCCTCACTTACAAGAGGCTCTGAAGAAAACAAATACTCAGGGTAAGAGGATGGTTTCTGTCTTCAAAATTGGTCAGTAATTTCTTAATATTCTAGCACTCTGAAATTCACAGTATACTGTATCATGTTAAAGGCTCTGAAAAGTTCTACTACTAATAAACCTTGTTTGTCCTAATGGTCGACCCTATCACTGATGAATTAATTTAATCATGGAATCAATTTTCTATGTGAGAGATACCTATTAGCCTCCCAATGAAAGCTCTGGGGGAATGCTATTGGAGTAGAAGCTCTGAACTAGGAGTCACTAACTCTAGGTTCTTGTGGTGACTCATCATTGCTGACCTCATGTCCTTGGACATAAAGCTATAATTTCTTTATCTCTGAAATGAGTTGTTAGTGCTGGATTTCCTTTCATCTTTATCACTGTCATGCCTCATGATCCATGGAATTGGAAGTGTGTTATAACTCAGTATTTGTAAATATGGTAGTATGGTAGACTTGCTGCATCTCCCCAGTACCCAGGTACTTCTTTCCTTCTTGGGTAGATGGGACACTATGCTTCCCAGTATTTTGGGGACTGGGAGAGTCATGTTTCTAGTTCTGACTAATAAAATACTACAAATAAATAGTGGAATGGGATGTGGCACTTCCAGGCTGAGTCAGTGAAAAGCTCTGCACGATTTTACAATCTTTCTTCCCTGTGTTCCAACAGTCATAAAGAAAGTCTCACATTGAGATGGTGGAGCCACAAGACTGAGGTAGCATGGATTGCTGAATCACTGCCCTGGAAGCTGCCCTGGAGAATTTCTTGGACTTCCAGCAGATTTTGTGTTAGTTAGAAATAAACTTGAGGTGTTAAATTACTAGGATTTGGGGGTTGTTTGTTACTACAGCATTAGCCTAGCCTCTCCTGACTAATAAAGTAAGGCAACTGCTTTAATTCAATTACACTGGATCCCATTTTTAACATTCATCTGAACCAATGTTTTATATGCCTTTTGGTTCTTGCAATTAAAGGATTACCATAAATAAAATATATTAATCCTTTTAACTACAAATAATGTTATTTAGGCCACTGTTTTAAATGCCAAATTTCAATAAGAAAAGCATAATACCATGCCTTGGGTCTGTCACTCCTGACTTCCAAGGAGTTCAGATTGTTTTTACACATGTTATCCAATTTATGCTCCTGCAGTCCAGGGACATAGAGAAAGAAAAAATGTGCCTATTTTACTAAAAGCAGAGTACAATTCTCAGAGAGGGTGCATATTTTTTTTATAATCAAGCTTCTACCTCACCCAATACTAGGATCTACCTACTCGTTTTTTATTATGCACCAATTTGTGCAGTTTTCTGAAATTTCCTCTTCAAATAGCCATAACAATTTCTCTGCCCCTCTCTGGTGGCATGCTTTGTTTGTTTAAACTTCATATTTTAACAATCTTTATGGAGCTCCTGCAATGTGAAGAATAAGATTTCTGGCAATGAGAGGGGTAAGAAACTGAGAAACAGAAGCTAGGGGAGAGATATACAAATGGAAGTTAGACTCTTAACTTACCAGAAGTTTATAGCCAAGTACAGTTTGAGGAGGTCAATGGAGAGGAAGCAGACAAGACATAATAGTACAAAGGCTTGCATGAAAAACTTAGCAGGCTAAATAGCAAGCCATCAACCTGCAGGTCCTCATGAAGAACTCTCTCAGATTGTGAGAGATGCTGCTTTTAAATTTAGTCTATAAAGCCTTATTAGTGGCCTTAGGTCTAAAGCTAATAGAACAGAGGCTTCATGTTCCTTATTGTGTCTTACCTAACAAATGGAACATAGTAGGCACTCAATTAATTAATGAAGCGTGGCAAGGGAGAGGAGACTGGAAGAAGAAAGAAAGAAAAGAAATAAGGGAAGGAGGAAGGGAGGGAGGGAGAATTGAATAAAAAAGAAAGAAAAAACGAAAGAAGGAAGGAGGCTATATAGTATATTCACAGTCTAGGCGAAATGTTTACTTACAACTTCAACTCTACCCTCACACCTGGAATGATCAACTAGAGTATTCATGAACTAAAAAGGTGCCAGGAAGAAGACACAAAGAAACAGAGAGAGAGGAGAAAAGGACAAAGGGAAGAAAAAGAAAACAATCAATATAAAGATCACTTGGAAATTTGCATGTAATAGCCAAATAAAATAAATTAAAATATTCAAAGATAAGTCAAAGAAATCATTAAGACAGTAGAAGTAAAAGATCAAAAAATATTTTTTAAATAAGGGGAAAAAGATAAGACAGTAAAAGGATCAATCAAGAAAGTCCAAATTCCACTAAAGGTATCCAGAAAGGAAAAAAATAAAAACAGTGGGAAGGAAACTACCAGATAAATTATTTACGAAAATGTCCTCAAACTGAAGGGCATTTAACACAAGATTGATATAAGCTAGTGCCCGCTGCCTGCCCAGTCACAGTTGATATTAAAAATATTCAACATCTGTGGAGCATGGGCACTATCTCAAGTTGTCCCAGGGAAGATATTGTAGGAAAGAGGTTAATATGCAGGATGTTTTTTATAGGGTGCTCCTGGATTCAGTATTTGTGAAAAAGAAATTAAAAAGGCAGGATTGGGGAGAAAGGCAAATTGTGCTGTATCCCAATGAAATCCCATATGGCTGGAAATCTCGGAATTGGAATGTCCCTTCAGAAGTCTCCCTCATTGAGAGAAGAAAACTAGGACTTTGTACTTAACATTGTTCAGTCACTGATTGCACATTGTTCCTGGAAGGGGACACGACTACAAATGTGGCAGATTTCTTTAGCTCAGGCAAGAGAGCTCTCAGCTGGTTGGCTGGTGCTTTCACTTTTCATTTGGTGGTTTTGACATGGAGGAACCATAATCATTGTTGGATGCTTACTAGTTATCATTGTAAACCCAGCTGTTCATAGAGTAGAATCAACAGTCCTAAAATAAAGTATTGTAGGTACATACCTTCAACCTGAAAGATCACTACTTATAAGAAAAATGAATTCTAGAGGTAAAAATGAAGAACTAGAGAATAACCTTCATTTATGCCTCCTTGCCATTGTTCATGTTCAAATACCCTCTCGAATGTGTCTTATATTCCTGGGAGTTTGTGTGATTCATCAAAGTATTAAGCAAAGCCACATCCCCTAGACCAGGGCTGTACCTTCCTGGAGAGAGGAGCTCCTTCTTCACACACAAGTAGTTGTATACTCACAAAATCATGTACCTCAAGAGGATACATGCACTCAGAAAGGGAGTGATAGGTTTTGTTATTTTTTAAAATTTATCTGCAAAGAGGAGTCTCCTTGTATAAATTCATCTAAAGGAACAATAGAAGTCAGCCCCCAACTACCCTTCTCTGATAACCATCCTTCTACTATCTATCTCCATGAATTAAATTGTTTTGATTTTTAGATCCCACATATAAGTGAGAATATGCAATGTTTGTCTTTCTGTGCCTGGCTTATTTCATTAACGTAATCTTTAGTTCCATCCATCATGTTGCAAATGACAGGATCTCATTATTTTTACAGATGAATAGTACTCCATTGCATGTAAGTACCACATTTTATTTATTCATTCATCCATTGATGAACACTCAGGTTTGGCTGTAGCAAACAGTGCTGCTACAAATATGAGAGTGCAGATATCTCTTCAATATACTGATTTCCTTTCTTTGTGGTATATACCCAGCAGCGGGATTGCTGAATCAGATGGTAGCTCAATTTTCAGTTTTATGAGGAATCTCCAAAATATTCTCCATAGTGCTTGTACTAATTTACATTCCCACCAAAAGTGTACAAGGGTTCCCTTTTCTCTGCATCCTTGTCAGCATTTGTTATTGTCTGTCCTCTGATTAAAAGCCATTCTAACTGGAGTAAGATTATATCTCATTGCAGGTTTGATTTACGTTTCTCTGATGATTGGTGACTTTGAGCACCTTTTCATTCATACATATGCCTGTATGCCATTTGTATGTCTTCTTTTGAAAAATGTCTATTCAAATATTTTTGCCTATTTTTCAATTTGATAACTAGAGATGTTTTCCTATAGAACTGTTTGAGCTCCTTATATATTCTGGTTATTAATCTCTTGCCAGAAGGATAGTTTGTAAATATTTTTTTCTCATTCTCTATGTTGTCTCTTCACTTTGTTGATTGTTTCCTTGGCTGTACAGAAGTTTTTAAACTTTATATGATCCTATTTGTCCATTTTTGCGTTGGTTGCCTATGTTTGTGGGGTATTGCTCAAAAAATCTTTGCTGAGACCATTGTCCCTGAGAGTTTCCCCTAAGTTTTCTTACAGTAATTTCATACTTTGAGGTCTTAGATTTGAGCTTTTAATCCATTTTAATTTGATCTTTGTATATGGTGAAAGGCAGGGTTCTGGTTTCATTCTTCTGTATATGGATGTCCAGTTTTCCTAACACCATTTATTTAAGAGATTGTCTTTTCCCCAGTGTATGTTCTTGGCACCTTTATCAAAAATGAGCTCACTGTAGGCATGTGGATTTGTTTCTGGGTTCTCTGTTTTGTTCTGTTGGTCTATGTATCTGTTTTTATGCTAGTACCATGCTATTTTGGTTACTATTGCTCTGCCATATAATTTGAAGTCAGGTAATGTGATTCCTCCTGCTTTGTTCTTCCTGCTTAGGATAACTTATCTATTCTGGTCTTTGTGCTTCCATATAAGTTTTAGGATTATTCTTCCTATTTCTGTGAAGAATGTCATTGGCATTTTAATAGGGGTTGCATTGAATCTGTAGATTACTTTGGATAATATGGATATTCTAACAATATTGATTTTTTTCAATCCATGAACATGGACTATCTTTCCCATTTTTGGTGTCCTCTTCAATTTATTTCATCAGTGTTTTATAATTTCCATTGTAGAGATTGTTCACTTTGTTGGTTAATTCCTAGGTTTTTAGTTTTATGTGTGGCTTTTGTAAGTGGAATTACTTTTATTTCTTTTTTACATTGTTCACTGTTGGCATATAGAAGTGCTACTGATTTTTGCATGTTGGTTTTGTATCTTACAACTTTGTGGAATTTGTTTTTCAGTTCTAATCATTTTCTGGTGGTCTTTAGGTTTCTCCAAATATAACATTAAATCATCTATAAATAAGGATAATTTGACTTCTTTCTTTACAATTTGGATGCCCTTTATATATTTCTCTTGTCTGATTGTTCTAGCTAGGACTTCCAGTATTATGTTGAATAATAGTGATAACAATGGGCATCCTTGTCATGTTCCAGATTTTAGAGGAAAGACTTTTGTTTTTTTCCCTGTTCAGTAGGATACAAGCTGTGGATCTGTTGCACATGGCTTTTATTATGTTAAGGTATATTCCATCTGCACCCAGTTTCTAGAGGGTTTTTTATTATGAAGGGATGTTAACCTTTATCCAATGCATTTTCAGCACCAATTGAAATAATCATATGGCTTTGGTACTTCATTCTGTTGATATGGTCTATCACATTGATTGATTTGCTTATGTTGAACCATCATTTCAACCCTAAGATAAATCCCAGCAGATCATTATGAATTATCTTTTTAACATATTGTTAAATTTAGTTTTCTAGTATTTTGTTGAAAATGTTTGCATTAGTAGATAGTGGCCTGCAGTTTTCTTTTTTTGACATGTCTTTTTCTGGTTTGAATATCAAAGCAATACTGGCCTTATAGAATGAGTTTGGAAGTATTCCTTCCTCCTCTATTTTTGAAATTGTTTGATTAGAATTAGTACTAGTTCTTCAAATGTTTGGTAGAATTGAGCAGTGAAGCCATCTAATTCAGGGCTTTTCTTTACTAGGAGACTTTTTATTACCACTTTACTTGTTATTTGTCTGTTCATGTTTCAGATTTCTTCAGTTTTTTTTTTTTTTTTTTTCTTTTGAGATGGAATCTCACTCTGTCACCCAGGCTGGATTGCAGTGGCATGATCTTGGCTCACTGCAACCTCTGCCTCCTCACCACCTCAGCTTCCTGAGTAGCTGGAACTACAGGTGCATACCACCACATCTAGCTAATTTTTTTGTATTTTAGTAGAGATAGAGTTTCACCATGTTGCCCAGGCTGGTCTTGAACTCCCAAGCTCAGGAAATCTACCCACCTTAACTACCAAACCGCTAGGATTACAGGTGTGAGCCACCATGACCAGCTGGATTTCTTCAATTCTTTAATGGTTCAATATTGGTAAGATGTATGTGTCTAAAAATTTGTCCATTTCTTCTAAATCTTCCAATTTATTGGCATATAGTTGCTCATATTGGTCACCAATGATCCTTTGGATTCCTACGGTATCAATTGTAATGTCTCCTTTTTCATTTAGGATTGTATTTATTTGAATCTTCTCTCTTTTTTTCTTAGCCTGTCTAAAGGTTTCTTAATTTCATTTAACTTTTCAAAAAACTAACATTTTGTTTCATTGATCTTTTGTGTTGTTTTTTTCAACTTTATTTATTTCTGCTGTGATCTTTATCATAGTCTCTCTTCGACTAATTTTGGGTTTGTTTGTTCTTGCTTTACTAGTTCCTTAAGATGCATTATTAAATGGTTTATTTGAAGTTTTTCCTATTTTCTAATGTGGGCACTTATAGCTATAAACTTCCTTCTTAGTACTATTTTTCTGTATTACATGGGTTTCAGTATGTTGTGTTTCCATTATCATCTATTTCAATAAATTTTCAATTTTCTTCTTAATTTGTTCATTGACTCATTGGTCCTTCAAGAGCATATTAATTTCTGTGCATTTATAAAGTTTCCAAAATTCCTCTTATTATTGGTTCTAGTTGTATTCCATTGTGATCAGAGAATACGCTTGATATCATTTCAATTTTTTGAATGTTTTTAAGATTTGTTTTTTGACCTAACATATGGTTAATTCTAGAAAATGATTCATTTGCTGAGGAAAAGAAAGTATATTCTGCAGCCATTTAAATAAAATATTCTGTAAATACCTATTAGGACCATTTGGTCTATAGTACAGATAAAGTCTGATGTTTCTTTGTTGATTTTCTGTTTGGAAGGTCTATCCAATGCTGCAAGTAGGGTACTGAAATCTGCAGCTATTATTGTGTTGAGGCCTATCTCTCTCTTTAGCTCTAATAATATTTGCTTTATATATCTGGGTGCTCCAACATTCAGTGCATATATATTTAAAATTGTTATGCCATCTTGCTGAATTGTCCATTTTATCATTTATAGTGACCTTCTTTGTCTCTCCTTATAGTTTTTTGTCTTAAAATCTATTTAGTCAATATAATAATGCAACTCCTATTCTTTTTTCTTACTTCTATTGGCATGAAAAATCTTTTTCCATTCTTTTATTTTCAGTCTATGTGTGTCTTTATAGGTGCAGTGTGCTTTTTGTAGGCAACAGAGATTTCCATCTTGATTTTTTATCCACTCAGTCACTCTATGTCTTTTAAGAATTTAGTCCATTTACATTCAATGTTGTTATTGATAAGTAAGGACTTACTCTTGTCATTTTGTTACCTGATTGTTTTGTGGTCTTCTCTTCCTTCTTTTTTTTTCTTTTTTTCCTTTTAGCACTTTAAATATTTCATGTCACTTTCTTTTGGCCTGTCAGGTTTCCACTGAAAAGTCTGCTGCCAGATGTGTTGGAGCTTCATTGTATTTTACTTGTTTCTTTTCTCTTGCCGCTTTAGGATCATTTTTTATACTTGACCTGTGGGCACTGATTATTAAATGCCTTGAAGTAATTTTCTTTGGGCTAAATCGGCTTGGTGTTCTATAAACTTCTTGTATTTAGATATTTATATCTTTCTCTAGGTTTGGAAAGTTTTCTGTTATTATTCCTTTGAATAAACTTTCTACCCCTATCTCTTTTTGTACTTCCTCTATAACAGCAACAACTCCTAGATTTGCCCTTTTAAAGCTATTTTCTAGATTTTGTAAACATGCTTCATTGTCTTTTATTTATTTTTTGTCTCCCCTGTTCATGTATTTTCAAATAGTCTGTCTTTAAACTCACTAATTCTTTTGCTTGATCAATTCTCCTATTAGAGAACTTTGATGCATTCTTCAGCAGACTAATTTGCATTTTTCAGCTTCAGAATTTCTGTTTGATTTTTAGTTATGTCAATGTCTTTGTTAAATTTATCTGATAGAATTCTGATTTTTTTCTCCGTGTTATCTTGAATTTCTTTGTTTTCTCAAAACAGTGATATTGAATTCTCTGTCTGAAAGGTCACCTTCTATTTCTCTAGGTTTGGTCCCTGGGGACTTATTTAGCTCAAATGGTTGGGTTATATTTCCTGGATGATGTTGATGCTAGTGTATGTTCTTTGGTGTCTGGGCATTGAAGAGTTATTTATTGTAGTCTTCTCAGTCTGGGCTTGTTTGTACCAGTCCTCCTTGGGAAGGCTTTCCAGATTGTCAAAAATACTTGGGCATTGTGACTTAAGCTATATCTGCTTTAGGGGAAACCCTAAGCCCAGTAATACTGTGGTTCTTACAGGCTTTAGAGGTACCACCTTGATGGTCTTGGACAAGATCTGGAGAATTTTCTGGTTTACCAGGCAGAGACCCTTGTGTTCTTCGCTTACTTTCTCCCAAATGAATGGAGTCTCTCTCTCTGTTCTGAGCCACCTGGAGCTGGTGTTGATGTGAAATAATCATGATTAGGACTGTGCTGGTTCACACCTGAAGCCAATGCAGCACTGGGTCTTGCTCAAGGCTTGTTTAAATTATTCCCTGGCTTCAGCCTATGTTTAATCAAGGCCCTGGGGTTCTACAATCAGCAGGAGGCAAAGTCAGCTAGGGCCTGTGTTCTTCCCTTCAGGGTGGCATGTTTCCCCAGCACTGAGTTCAAAGCCTCACAAATGCTGTAATCTCCCTCACCCTAGCCACTAAAACGCTCTGCATACCATGTCAGGGATGTTAGAGGATAGGGGAGAGTTGGCATCAGTGATTTAACAGTGTTTTTCCTACCTCTTCAGTGTCTCTTTCAGCAATATAAAGTTAGCACCAGCTACTGTGTGTGCTCATCTTTTTTTTAGTTCTTATACAGGTAATTTTTGGTATAGATAGTTGTTAAATTGGCATCCTTGCAGGCGAGATGGTTGGTAGAGCCTTCTATGCTGCCATTTTTCTCCACTGCAAAGTGTAATTGAACTTTCTCATTAGCTAGGTTTTATTTACTCAGGAGGAAGTCTGCCTCCACTTTTGCCTCCCTTCACTTTTCTGTATAACGTTCCCAGCACTTCAGATTCACCTTCTACTAGAGGCACAGAAGGGAGAACTGACCTTGTGCTTTTACTAAAAATGCGCACCCCTGACAAAGCAGTGGGATTCAGCTCTAGGTAAGCTTGGAGGAACCAGCCTGAAGGTGACTCTACAGCTCCCATGCTGTTGCTCAGCAAAATAGTCTCACTGGCCAGGAGTGAGCAGACTGTGCTTCTGGGTCCAAGCCACTGATCACATCTAAAGTGTTATGCTTGAAACCCAGAAAAAGAGAGGAATGTACTCATTGGAAAATATGTTTTCACCATAAAACTTCTGAGAAAGTATAAACCGTAAGCTAGTTAACATTTTTCTTTTAGGCAGCTGGTCTGATATAAAAGTAAGCTGGCGATAGCTCTTGTAAATACTATGTCTGTGGCAGAGGAACTGCAGAAGCACAGACAACTTTACAAATACTAACAGCCAGCCAGTTAAAGGAAATAACCTTTGCCTGTTATCTTGCTTGGGGCAGCATACAGACTGGAGTGAAAAACTGTCTGGTAGAAGACAGAAGACCTGGATTTGAAGCTTGTATATCCACAGAAAACTTACTTCTCCAGGGATTTAATGGTTTAACAGCCTGATTTTCACAACTACTACAAAGAAGAAACCATGAATATCTATATTGCTTTCAGTTTGTAGAGTCCTTTGTAGTTCACCAAGTGTGGTAGAAATAAAGACTACAGATTAGCAGTTCTCACATTAGAAATAGGAAACATAAAACATACTGATGGCCAGTTCCTACACATGCTGAAACTAGAATCACTTGGGATGAGGCTTTGGCATTGGTATTTTTTAAATCAGTATCCCAGATAGTTCTGATGTGGTTAGCACTGTCTGAGACCATGTTAAAAATGGGAAGCATTGTATGATAGAAAAAACTGTGAAATATAAACACATTAGCCTTCCATTTACAGGCTGAATAGACTTGGTTGAGAAATTTTATCTTTAAGTCTCAATTTCTTCATTTGCAAAACAAAGATAAAAATCTTATTATCCCTTCTACGGAAGTTAAAGGTTCAGAAGGGTTTCTCTGAAAATACTTCATAAATTATGATGCTCTGATCAAATAGCAGCTGTGAGGTTATCCCCACCCTAGTTCTAAAACACAGAAGGATCAATCAAAAGAGCTAAGCAAAACTCACAGCCAGCCTGATAGCTAGAGTCACTGGATGGACAACTTTTCCAGAAGAAAAAAATGTTTAAGACATAATACTGTTGTCATCAAATTCTAAATGCCTGCCTCTGTATAGGACCAGCTATAAGAACATGAAATTCCAAGAGTAGAGCTTCAGCAAGCAGTAAAAAGTAAGATTCAGGAAAAAGGAATTCACAAGACCTCCACAGTTCCCCTAAAATCCCCACTCAAGAAATTCATATTTCATTTCAGTTTAGGCTAAGCCCTGTTCAGTGTCTACTAAACTCATGCCATGATGTAAGTAAACTGCCTGGAACACAATAAACACTTAAATGCCCGCTAGAATACTAATATCTCAATATGAAGAAATAGACTCATTATAAGGCTGTGTGTCTATCTTCACAAGTGCAGTTTAAACCCTACAGATGAAAAAAAAAAAAAAAAAAAAACAGCTAAAGAAGGGTGAGCTAGCCATTAAGAATATGAGACCAAAGCTCTGGCCACAAAGACTGGAGCACTGAGTTATTATTAATCACTATCTTAGAGACTGTTAGATTCTCTCTAACAGGCTTCAAGACTGTGTCTGCCTAAAGCTCATTTACCCAGTGAGCCTAATCCCTTAGCCTCTACACATAGTCTACTGGGTTCCTAGCAATCATTACATCGTAGCTGGCATTCACAAGACTATAATCGCTGTAGGAGCCAAAAGAGATCAGGAAACCCTGGTGCATGCTTTCTAGAGGTGATGAGGTCTAGGCTGAACCTTGAAAGTAGACAGGATTGAACAGGCAAAACAAAGAGGACATTTTAATGAAACAAATAGCACGACTCGTGGGAAAACTGAACACAGAAATAAGACAACATTAACTGTAATCTATTTTCAGGAAACAAGGGCCAGAATATAGAGGGGTAGAAGTAATTCCAGAGAGGTCAATACAACAGTGGCATTTTTCTTTACCACATTCCTGAGTATAGATGACTTCTAGTAATGCTGGTTGGAGACATTCATGGTTTTTAGAGGAGAAAGCCTTCTACTGTAAATGCACAAAGCTGTGATTCATTCATTCAAAATTTATCTATTGTACAAGTTTTTGTTTTTGTTGTATTGCTTTTAGGCTCTCCTGCTGAGTGAGTCTCTGTGCTAAGTATTGAGGACTTATTTCAGGATAAATCATGATTCCTGTCCTCCAGCAGTTTACAACAGTCCTGCCATTTTAAAAGCAGGAAAGTAGACCAGCCAAACTTTGTGACCTTGGACAAATGACTCACCTTGGAACCACATGTGTTCCCACTGTAAACAACTGTGCATGCAAAGAGAAAGAAAGAAAAATGACAGTTGTTGACTTTCCACTGGAAAGGATGGGTAACCTACGATAAAGACATTGTCATTTACAAGAAGTAAAAAGAGATCTTGGACTACTCATGCTAAAGTATTTCCACTTGGAAATGGCAGCTGCAGGCCAGATGGTCATTTGTGGGCAGATAGGAGATGGGAATCTAAGCCTGGCTTGTGATGAGAAGGAGGAGAAAATGCAAAAACAAAACTTGCTTTCCTTTGGAAAATATTGCCTCAGCTTGCTGAGGAAATTTACCTCATCAGTAACCACAGTCAAAGTGATTTTGAATATGAAGATGAGCCTCCTACTTCTTATCCTCAAGCAACAACAACAATAAACCTGTGGACTCCCTGTGGTGCTCCTATTTCTGGCACTGAGCCAGCCATGAGTTGTCTTCAATGACAAAGTAACTCAAAGACAATATGATCTTAGGATTCAAAGTTTTTGGTGTATGAAGATTTGGTTTATATATGGAAACATTTTTTAAGAGACTTAGATGTTTTTTCAAAGCTGCAATTGTTGGCCTTACCTTGATGATGCAGATTCCCTTATTTGAGAGTTTCTTAAGGCCAATCCCCCTGCCTTAGTCACTTTTGTAAGGCTGACACTTGCTATGTGTTCAGTAGATGGTGTGTATGTGTGCATTGATGAGAGAGAGAAACAAATGAAGGAGAAGGGAAAGTAGGGAAGATGGCAGGAAGGGTATTGGGACATAGAAGAAGGAGGGAACAAAGGAATGAAGAAGGCAGAACACAGCTTGAAAGCCAGAATCCAGGTAGAAGCACAAACTTCTCAACAGATGGCAACAGGGGAAAGTTTCAGCCTTTTCAGCAGATTATTAAAGAGCAAATGGGCAGCTGCAGCTCTCAGAAGATAACGAGACAGATGACCACTGCATACACACGAGTCCCAGGAATTGTGGAGCACAGGGCTGTAGAATAAGAAGAAAGTCCTGAATGTGCCTGAGCCTTATCCCTGAATTGACTGAAATTACCTGGAAGTAGCTAGATCAACCGATCTGTGGCTAGAAGAATGGAGAGTCAGGATAGAAAGTCAGTTACAGGAAAAGCAAAGCCAGTTTTCTCATGCTTGACAATTTAACGTGAGCTCCATAATCCACAAAGTGGTTTCAATTTAATTCATTTGGACAAGTATTTGTTGACAGCCCAATATGATATCTGAAAAGCCATATTTCTACCATGTGCAAAATTTTCTTGCTTTGACTTCGGAATTAAATTGATCAGGGGCTCTCTCAGTGGTGATTAAGATACCACTTTTCTAAAGATAGGATCTTCAAGAGAAAAATTTCTCAAACGCTTTCCAGCTATAGGGATAAATATTTCAGGGTTTCTGTGTCATAGTGGTAATATATATCAACACAGCATGTTTCAACTACAAAGTGTGAAATTGACATTATTATCCCCTTACTAAAGAAAGGAGAAAATGGAGAATAGAAAGTTTAAAGACTTGCTAAAGACAGCCAAGACATAAACTCTCATTTTCTTTAATGTCAAAAGCACTGCCTTTCTGCTCCATCATATCTTTTACTCATGGGTAGTTTATGGACTTAGTTTTACAGGCTCAGAAACTAGATTTTAACAGCTCACTCAGAGACAACTAGGTTCTAGAAGATGGATTTGCTAAGCCTACTCACAAAAAACTAACTTCCACTGGGAGGTGGAAAAGAAATCCGTGGTTCCAGAATGAGGGACACATATCTGCTCACAAAACGCTAGTTATCTGAAAAAAGTTAACTCTTCAGACAATGTTTAGGTTTTCAGGCAAAACAAAAATCAGAGGTAGTGTGGCAGGCTGTGTGATTGTGGCCAGTAAGGTTGGAAAATTTCTGGTTTTAATTTGAATGGTACTTTTTAACCATAAGATTATTCAGAACTTTTAATATGCTAATGTTACTTCTACAGGAGTAAAGCATTTGTAACTAATATGGTTTGGCTGTGTCCCCACACAAATCTCATCTTGCACTGTAGTTACCATAATCCCCACATGTTGTAGGAGGGATCCCGTGGGAGGTAATTGAATCATGGGGGCAGTTGCCTCCATGCTGTTCTTGCGATAGTGAGTGAGTTCTCACAAGATTTGATGGGTTTGTAAGTGTGAAATTGACATCGTCATCCCCATTTTCACCTGCACTGCTTTTTGCTGCTTCGATGTGAAGAAGGACATGTTTGCCTCACCTTCTGGCATGATTGTGACTTTCCTGAGGCTTCCCCAGCCATGTTGAACTATAAGTCAATTAAACCTCTTTCCTTTATAAATTATGCAATCTCAGGTATGTCCTTATCGCAGCATGAGAATAGACTAATAAATATATTTCCAAATGTACTTGGCCATAAAATCACCATTTCCATGAACATCTACAAATTCTCATCTTTAAGAATGAAAAACTTAGAAAAAGGGATGTTGACTTTTTTTAAAGCAGTTATTCCATGAAGCTATAGGATCCTGATAAGTTGCTGTTCTCAAAAGCTGAAGGCACAGTGCCTAGAAGCTACTGTGCTACTCTCTTGAAGAAAGTGGTGATGGATTAGTACCATTACTTTGATTCTATTTGATATACCATACCAGCTGTTCTTTTAATATAATGGCTTTCTGTGGACAATATGACCCAGCTAAATGGCTTACCATTTTGTTTACATCAATTGCAACCCCTTCATGCTGATGTTAATAATTATAACAATAAAAATGGTTTAGAAAATTGAGAGATACTATTTATTGAGTGTTTACTATTTGCTAAACACCATGCCAGGTGCACTATTTAATGCATTCCTTGAGTAGTTACCACTTTTTCCCATTTTACAGAGACACTAAGGCTCAAGGAGGTTAAGTTACTCTCCCAAGATCACACAGCTAGGAAGATACAAGTTTGGAATTATAATCAAATATAGTTGATTTATGTACTTTTTTTTTGGTAACTAGGGTGATATTCAATCTCTATTCTCTCAATTACCTTAACTAGACCTGGGAGATGACCAAATGTTATTGGAAAGATGGTAGATATACCTATAATTCAACTCTGTCCCTCAATGCCAACATGTCCCTCAATGCCAACAAGTCTGTCCCTCAATGCCAAAGTGAAGGTTAAAAGTGTCCATCATGCTGCACAATGATAGCCAGAATCATTCCCTATAATCATGGAGAAAAGGATGGGGGAAAGACAATGAGTGAATGTTCAAAAGCATGCATCTAGACTTAACCAAGCCTTTTCAACACTTAAGGGACAAGGCAAAAACATAATCAGAGACTGGATGCCCCACAAGAAGAGGCTTTTCTTTGATGGGTCTCATCAACTTCATTAGCTTTCTCATTCTCAAACATAGGGTAGACCCAAATTTTACAGTGACTATATTTTTTAAACCAAGGTTTGGTACAGGTATTTTGACAAAAATTTTTGTTCTTCTTGGTGAATTAATATTTTTGATGTCTATAAAGTTATAAACAGTGAGTCACACTAAGCATTGTCTTTTATATATATGTATATATGCATATATGTATGTATTTTTCACACCACCTTTATAAAAGAATCCAAAGCACCTATTTTTTAAATTGTAAGTATTGAAAACAATAAAATTTAATAAAATTGAAATTATCATGTTTCTATATTATTTGTAGTTCTCTATAGTATAATGAATATTATATTGTTCTCTTGTTTCCCAAAGCATGTAAATTTTATCAACTGTCTCTATTTTTTTGACATAGTTTGTTGCTTAAAAACAAACAAAAAAGTAAGCAAAACACTCAGGGATTTTGAAGTTGGGCCTATATTTTTTAAGTACACCTATATTGGAACTCTATGATATGCAGCATATAACATGTGTAGTGGGTATGGTGATGTGCTGTCAAATCCCCTTCCTCTTATCAAAGATGTTTTAACTGTCTATCCTTTTAAGGATTGTCTTAGCTGCAGAGAGCACCTTGCCCAACATCATTCTTTTCCTGGGAGAGCTTAGATACAATGATTAATCAAAGTCAGGGATAAAAGCCTAAACATTTCGGCTCGATAACTGTGATAGGGCTATTTTCACTCCCCCAAATCTCCTTCTGGGGTGGCTGAGACAGTTGAGAAGCCTATATTGCAGCTTGACTTTCTCCTCTGTCCAATCCTACTTCCTTTCCCTTCCTTCCACTGGTTGATCCCAAGAGCACTCATAACATCAGAGTGTGTTTAAACTTTGCATCAAAGTATGCTTCCCAGGGAAGCCAACCTGAGACTTTCCACTAGAATACAAGCTTCTGGAGGGCAGGGATCTTTGTCTACCTTGTTCACAAATGCTAATGTATCCCCAGTGTCTAGGACAGAGTCTGCCAAATAATATACGCCTAGTAAATCTTTGATGATTAAATAAGTCTTCATCTACATGGTGCACAATATCTAGGAAAAAAGCAAGATACTTGTAATAGCAAGGTAAAATTTCTAAAGCAAGTGTCTTTTTATGGCTTTTACTATGAACGAGCCAACCCAAATAAGCAGAATTGTAGAGGCAGCATATGATCCAGATTTGTTAACGATTATTGACCATTAACCAAATGGTTATTTGACCATTGACAAATAATTCAACATTTGTTAATGGTCAACTATGTGTCATTTACTAAGTGGGAGAAAAAGATAAATTTAAAAAACAGTGCCTTCTCTCAAGTAGCTCGTCATTAATTTGTAAAAAAAAAAAAAAAGAAAGAAAAAAAGAAAAGAAAAAAGATAAAGAAATAGATAATTACAGCATAGTAGTAAGTACAGTAATAAAGAGTGAACACAAAGAACTGTTAGAGCACATGGGAAAAATAAAACAAAATAGCAAACCTAGCCTCAGGAAAAACTAAGAAGGCTTCTCAGAGAAAGTGACATCTACAGGGGTAATGACAGTATAGCATGCCATTAAGATCACAAACTGAAGTCCTGTTCCCTGGATTCAAATCTTTTGTGTTGTACATACAAGAAAGAGGTGGGCAAGTTACTAAAACCCTACCTCAGTAATCAATACTGTGAAAATAAGAGTACGATGAGGATTAAGTGAATCAACATCTATGAAGCACGGAGAACATCATCTGCCCAATAGTAAGCTCTCACTGAGAGCTTACTTAATAGACAAAATCAAAATGGATGAATAGGATTATCCCAGTGGGAAAGCACTTTCCAGAGAGAGACTAGCAAGTACAAAGGCCAGGGACATAAGCAAGTCTAAAACCTTCAGGGACATGCAGGTCATGCAGTTTGTTTAGGATAATAGACATGTGAATGGAAGAGAGACTAGAGAGGAGGGGAGGTGGGGTAGGTGGAGAGCCCATGATGAATGCTATCTCCTGGGAGCAATGTGCATCCACCAGGGTTAGGTCATAAATTCCTTCAGAGAGAGGATCTGTTGAAGGGTCCTAGTGCTTGATGTCTTAAAAAAATTCCTTTGAAAATATAAACCAATTTGATCAAATTGGAAATACTTAGCAAACTTCACAGTCATGTGACTATCAGAACTTCTGTGGATGACTAACTTCAACCACATAAGCTGAAGAGAACATGAATATTCCCTTCTCATAGAATTTTATTTTTGTCTCTGAAGACAATCTTTGAGTGCAAGGCCTCTACTATCTCTAAGAAAAAGAAACAACATGGTATCTGGAATATTTCATCTTCTACATTTAGATATTGCAGCATCAGTAGATTAGTGTCAAAATGTTCTGGGAATATTTACTTAATCCCAGATATTTTAAAAGGATGAATGTATTAGGTCCAGAAATAAGAAGATATCACTGACTTTACAGTTAAGGAAATATGATTAACTTTTTTCTTGGTGATGTCTCAATAGCATCTCCATCACCTTTTCTACTTGCAAAAAGAAAAAAATATATGCCCTCATAATCCCCTTTTGAGTGTCTCAAAATATTGATATTTCTAGTTAATATGAACCTAGTATAATTACAATTAAATCAAACATTGCCTATGGCTGGCTTTAACTTTATTTCACAAATAATGAAGCTCTGCCAAATATGAATAAGCAGACCAGTGTCTCCCTGTACCACGGTAAAGAGTATGATAGAAATATTCACACTATAAGCAACCCTCTCAGTGAGCTATACATGTGACCTATCAATTTGCCTCAATATAAAACAGATAGCAAATCAGTGTCTTAAAAAATATAGCAGTTGGGCAGAAATGGCTATGGAGATTTTTCCAGATAAATAGCATATATAGTCCTTTTGCAAGGAATCAAGAGAACTTGCATGATTCATGACTTATCTTGAGAGGTGGACATTAAACTTTAGATAGAAAAGTCCAATATTCTTTCCCTTTGCAGAGTCTCCAACTCCAGCAAAGCCCTTCTTTATTTTGCCTTGAAGAAGCTTCTAGGGTTCACTTAATGAGGACCACTTTCAACGGAGTGATATAGAATCCCCGTCACGCGATGTGTGAGATCACATTGGAATAGGATCAGGAAAGACATAAACAAGTTGGCCTCCAGGCAGCAATGTAAAACTCCTATACCCTTGGCAGTGTGTATTTGTGAATCAAGCCCTTCCATGTCTGGCTAACAAAAGACCAGAGCCCTTCATTTCTTGCTGAAACGGAAAACCAGTGCTTCCAGTGTTTGCCTTCAAATGCAGTCTGGAACTCAAAGAGGATCTCATGCATAAGGCAGTCGCTTCAGCAGTAAAACATTTGGAGAAATGTCAGGGTGGAGAATGTTTCCAGCTCAAACTACGCTTCAAAGCTTGTGGTTAAAGCATGGATTCAGAAAATTTTGCTTAAAAACATATAGACTTGGCTGAAACAGTATGAGCTAATTTTCTCTTTTCTTTTTTTCAAATTTTTCTATGCTCCTATTGTTCCATTATTTTAAAATTCCTTTTATCTTCTCCCTTCTTTGTCTTCTTTCTCTTTATTTTTTATCTTGTATTCCTTCAATCACTTTCGTCTTCCTTCCTTCTTTTCCTTTTCATTATTTTTTTCTTTTCCTTTCTTTTTTTCTTTTCTTCATTTACTTGTTTCCTACTTTCCTTCCTTCATATTTAGCAAAGTTTAATTTTTGGCAAAATGAAGTTAAAGTCACTGACAGAAAATTTTTATTTAATTATAATTACACTAACCCACATTATTTAGAAAATCTTAAAATTTCAGGATAATCACAAAAAGAATTTTGAGAGTACATATTCTTACTTAGGTAAGTGGTAAATGGGATGAATATGCCACAGAGACATGAGAAAGAGAAAGAGAAGTTGTGCATGCATCCTTAAATATAGTCAATATTTTTTTCTTTCTCTCTTCCTTTCTGACCTCCTGTATTTCTGCCTTTCTTTTTCTTTCATTTCTTCCTTCCTTCCTCCTTTAGTTTTTTTCTACTATTATTCTCACATTTTTCTCACTATACTTATTCCTCAAGATGAATATATCAGTTACTGCCACCACATGCTATAGATTAGAAAATTAAAATGCTCAGGGATTATTTATCAATAATTACTATGAAAGTGGCATAAATTTTTAGCTCTACTTACCACTCTCATGTGAAAATAGGATTAAAAAACATTTATACTCCCTCAACCCCACCCAGGTGACAGTTACCCAAATTATTCCAACACCCAAGACAATCAATGGCTTACCATTTGAACAAAAATAATAGAGGAATAATTCTAAAATAATCCCATGATGAAACATAGTTATACATTCATGAAGTCATTTAAAGGTTTACTGACAATTTGCTTATATGTGTGCGAGGCATAATGAATACAACATGGGAAAAATGAATTCACTTCTATTTAGGGGATTATAGTTAAAGTAAGATTTTTAAATGGAGAAACATTATGTCATATTGCCTAAAAATATAATCTTTGCAATCAGGCAAATCTGGACTCCAGTCCTGACTTGGCCTCCAAATGATTATGTGACTTCAGACAATTACTTAATATCTCTAAGTCTGAAGTTCTTAATTCATAAAATAGCAATAATTACTACCATCACAGTGGTTATAATTGTGAAAGTAATGTGTTAATCATGATACCTGACACTGCCAATATTATTAGGTCAAAAATATATGCAGAACTGAATTGTGGGGATGGTTCAACAATTCAGTAAATCTATTTTACATCACACACTTACAATGGATAAATTTTATAATATATAAATTGTACCTTGACAAAAGCTTAAAAAGAGATCTATGTATAGTCATATAGAAGTTCAAAAGAAAAAATACTTCTCCAAAAGGAAAAGGGATAGAGGGAAGAAAGGCAAGTAGGGGAGGTATCAAGAAATTCTTAAGAAAGGGTCAGAGCTCTGCAAGCAGCCACGAAGTCACAAAGTCAAAGGAAGGATTTTAGTCAAAACATAGGAATTAAAGTTTCTGGTGGTGAGTCTTGAATATTTTCCAAAAAATTTCAGATATAATCCATGAGATAGTGAAGAATTTTAAATGCTTCTGAGCCAAATGTGAAAAAAATGGACCTGTGCTTTATTGATATGGATAAAAAGGCCAGTTAGAAATCTGGAGCCAAGCCACATCAGAAGAAATAAGGACCAGAGGAACAGAGGGAGCAGCAAACAGGGATTAGATATAAAAGATCACAGTGGGCAGGAAGGATGAAATTGTTTAAAAGTGTTGACTAACTAAAGGAACACAGAAGAAAGAAAAGTCAAAATGACTCAGTCTTTGAGCTTGGATGTTAAGTTTTAAGTAGACTGAATTTAAATTAATGATGGCATATATGGATGAGTATCCAGTAGGGATGTTTAGTATATTGATAGATTATGAGTCAGAATCTCTGGAGCCAGAAATGATAATTCACTTAAAAAATAGTGTTAGTTGAGCTCTGAGCTGCAAATTAGACCATAACTTTGTATTGTGTGTGTATTAGTCCATTTTTATGCTGCTGATAAAGACAAACCTGAGACTGGGCAATTTACAAATGAAAGAAGTTTAATGGAGAACTCACAGTTCCACATAGCTGGGGAAGCCTCACATGGTGGAAGTCAAGGAGAAGCAAGTCACATCTTATGTAGATGGCAGCAGGTAAAGAGAGAGCTTGTATAGGGAAACTCCCATTTTTAAAACCATCAGATCTTGTGAGACAGTATGGGAAAGACCCATCCCCATGATTCAATTATCTCCCACCAGGTCCCTCCCACAATACGTGGGAATTCATCATGAGGTTTGGGTGGGGACATAGGCAAACCATATCAATCCACCCCTAGTCCCTCCCAAATCTCAAGTCCTCATATTTCAAAAACAGTCATGTCTTCCTAACAGTCCCCAAAGTCTTAACTCATTTCAGCATTAACTCAAAAGTTCACATTTCAAAGTCTCATCTGCAACAAAGCAAGTCCCTTCTGCCTATGAGCCTGTAAAATCAAAAGCAAGTAGTTACTTCCTAGATACAATGGGAGTACAGGCACTGGGTAAATACAGCCATTCCAGATGGGAGAAATTGGCCAAAACAAAGGGGTTACTGGTCCCATGAAAGTCCAAAATCCCCCAGGACAGTCAACTCTTAAAGCTACAACTCTCCTTTGACTCCATGTCTCACATCCAGGTCATGCTGATATAAGACATGGGTTCCCATGGTCTTGGACAGCTCTGTCCCTGTGGCTTTCCAGGGTACAACTTCCCTCCCAGCTGCTTTCATGGGTTGGTGTTGAGTGTCTGCAGATTTTCCAGGCACACAGTGCAAACTGTCAGTGGATCTACTCTTCTGAGGTCTGGAGAATGGTGGCCATCAAATACCTAGGCTGCACACAGCATGAGGACCCTTGGCCTAGCCCACAAAACCACTTTTTCCTCCTAGGCCTCTGGGCCTGTGATGGGAAGGGTTGCTGTGATGACCTCTGACATGCCCTGGGGGCACCCCATTGCCTTGGGGATTAACATTCAGCTTCTCATTACTTATGCAAATTTCTGCACCCAGCTTGGATTTCTCCACAGAAAATGGAATTTTCTTTTCTAATATATAGTTGGGCTGCAAAATTTTCTGAACTTTTATTCTGTTATCTTTTTAAAACTGAATGCCTTTAACAGCACCCAAGTCACCTATTGAATGCTTTGCTGCTTAGAAATTTCTTCTGCTAATACACTAAATCATTTCTCTCAAGTTCAAAGTTCCACAAGTTTGTAGGGTAGGGGAAAAATGCCACCAGTCTCTGCTAAAACATAGCAAGAGTCACCTTTGCTCCAGTTCCCAACAAGTTCCTCATCTCCATCTGAGACCTAAGACTGGATTTTATTGTCCATATTACTATCAGCATTTTGTTCAAAGCCATTCAACAAGAATCTAGGAAGTTCCAAACTTTCTCACATTTTCCTGTCTTATTATGAGGTCTCCAAACTTTTCCAACCTCTGCTTGTTGCCCAGTTTCAAAGTCACTTTCACATTTTCTGGTATCTCTTCAGCAATACCCCACTCTGCTGGTACCAATTTACTGTATTAGTCTGTTTTCACACCACTGACAAAGATATAGCTGAGATTGAGCAATTTATTTGGAAAGAAAAAAAAGAGGTTTAATGGAGAACTCACAGTTCCATGTGGCTGAGGAAGTCTCACAATCATGGCAGACAGCAAGGAGAAGCTAGTTACATCTTATGTGGATGGTGGCAGGCAAAGAGAGAGCTTTGTAGGAAAACTCCCATTTTTAAAACCATCAGATCTCATGAGACTCAGATCTTATTCATCATCATAAGAACATATCAGGAAATAGCCACCTGATAATTCAATTACCTCCCTTCAGGTCTCTCCCACGACACATAGGAATTCAAGATGAGATTTGGGTGGGGACATAGCCAAACCATATCAGTGTGTCTAACCTCTTAATCCCCTTCCCTGAAGTTCTTGTTTGATCTCTGCATAGCTCAAACTGCACATGTGAGAATGAGTCTTTTCCTGAGGTGGACATGTGAGGTTTTCATCAAATTCTCAAAGAAGCTTGTGGCCCCAAAAAGATTAAGAACCATTGGGGTAAGCAATCAATGCCAGTCAAATGAGAAGAAACAGGGATTGTTTTAACTGCTCATTCTCTTCTTCTATCCAATGTCTGACTCAGATGAATTCTTAGAGACACACCCTTTGGTCTCCATTTTTGGTCCATGACATCATTTTCCATTTCCATTTTTAAATTTTGGCTTTACTATCATGCTCCAGGTTCCAGATAATTTGGTCATGGTTGTTCTGGTTACTCTCCAAGGAGAAATACATTTTTTAAATGTTCTGCTTGCTTGTTCACATTTAATTATAAAGAATTATTCTCAAAAGCATTTCTAAGCTGGAACATTTCTGTTAATTGCACTGACACATCTAAGACCAATTTTCTAGGGGTAAAGTATGCATGAGCAATACAAGATGTCATATGAAGTAGACAGATGGAAAGGTTTTTTTTTTTTTTAATTATATCCAGAGAGTCATTATTCTATGTCATTAACATAGTCTTGGAAGGCAAGTTAGTGAAGAAAATTTGAGAACACATTGTTTTACCAACAAGTAAGTCTAAATAGAATAGTTGCAAAATAGCTCATATGCTTTTGGTGACACGGCTCATTTTCCTTTATTGCTTAGTTTTGCTTTTTCCTTGAGAAGATATAAAATCTAGTATGTTGCTTTGGGTGGAAGTCTTTTAATTATGCTGCATGGTACAAAGCATGGTTCAGTGAAGGAAACACAGATGTTGGGGTAGAGAAGCACACCCAGTTTTATGGCATTTTTAGCAACTTCTCTGTTCTGTGCCTGAAAACCCTAAAATTAATGCCAGCTGTAAGAACTCAGCTTCCCAAGTGGCTAGGTGAAAGAAGACAGCTCCTTCCTGAATAGACCTGAAGAAATCAGGGTGAAATCTCTGATGGAAAATCAGGAAGGCTCAGACTCATCCATGAACTTAAGAGCCCACAGTTACTGTCTCTATTAAGATTGAGTAATGATGATAGAAATCAGTCAAATGACTTCAGATGCTTCACAAGATGATACCACAGCTCTGCTGGATTTGAGGCCCCAAGTCCTGAAGTTTAGATTTTAGGTAATTACTGATGCTTGTTTGCTCTGTGAAGTGCTTTTTTTATCAATTTATTTTATGGCTGAGGATTTCCAAGCAGGGGATAGGCACCAAATATCCCCATGTGGCAATAAGTCCTTGTGTATTTTGTCCAAAAAGTAATGTTGAGTCATGTGTAATAAATATTTATCCCTGAACCTGGTAAGCATTCTGCAGTTTGAGAATTTTGTAATTTTAGACATTCAGCCAAAAGACATGAGTGGGAGCCATGAAGCACATTCAGAAAGGACCTTACCTTCATTTCACACTCCACTATTTTCTATCCACCAATCTTACTTCTGCCCTATGAAACACACACTATAAGCTAATCCTGTGGCTACAAGGCAGGCCTTTGGATAAGTTTAGACAGCTATCATGCCAGCAGTAAGCCCTTTCTTCCCTGAGTAAATGCCTCCAGAGTGTTGAACCAGTGGTTGCATATGCTTTCCAGGTCACTCACTGCTGTGGACTGAGTGTCTATGTCTCCTCCAAATCCATTTGTTGAAGCCCTAATCTTCAGTGTGATGGCATTTAGAGATGGGGCCTTAGAAGGTAATTAAGTTTAGGTGGACTCAGGAAGGCAGAGCCCTGTGATGAGATTAGTGCCCTTAGAAGATGAAGAGACCAGAACTTGCACTCTATGTGCATGCACCATGGAAAGAGCATGTGAGAACATAACCCCAATGGAAGCTCTCATCAGAAAACCCAACCATTCTGGCACCCTGACCTCAGACGTCTAGCTTCCTAAATTATGAGAAATAAGTCTTTTAGTTAAGTCACCCAGTCTACAGCATTTGTTATTATAGCCTAAGCTGACCAAATACCAACCTTGTCCCCCTCTTCTGAATGTGCTCCAGATTATTCCTATTTCTCCAAAGCTAGTATCAGCTAGAACTAAATATAGCATGTTATCAATCCAAGAATATAAGCATGCCCCACCTTATATTCTTGAGTTTACAATTCTGCTTATGTGGCTTAAGCCATATCATGCCATACTTGAATAAACCTTACTCTCTTTCCTTGGTACTCTCATTTTAAAAGATTATCTTTCCATGACTGTAGATGAGAGTTGACTGCAAAGTAGTTACTAAATGCTGAGTATAAAATATACCCTATGATAACACATATATAATATATAAATTATTATATAAATATATGATATTGATATAAATATTATAACATATACAATATAATGAGAAGTAAGGTGCTTCCCTGCCTGAGAGACCTAGAGGCTAGTCTGAGACACAAAGTAAAAGCATCTAATTATCTTCCAAGTCAGCTATTTCCAAAGTGAGAGGAATAAGGCAGCTCACAGAGGGGACATTCTACAATATGCTAAGTTAGGAGGGATCATTCTAGAGAGAACATGGCACTTGGCAATAAAATTGATAGTTAGAGAGCCATCATTACACAAACATTTATTTTTATACTTATTACATTCCAGAAACTAAAAGGGAAAATTAATTTAATTAGGACTCAGAGAATGTCCTGATATAACCTACTTTCTAGAAGCATCAAGGATTCCCCAATTGCTCATATGCTTTTCTAAACAGGCTTCTGGAAAGCAGATGAGAGTGCCAAAATCAGTTAACACTTCCTTTGCAGTAGTCCACTGAGAAGAAAAAAGACACATGAGAACTTTGCATCCACATCTGTCCCCAATTATGACTGATTTTCACTCTGCTCAGATGCATTTAATGTGGATACCCTTGTTGGCTTATGTGACTGAGTCATTGGCATTAGACCTGAAGAAAATAAAAGACACTGGTTGCTCACAGAATGGTGATTATGCCTGGCCTCATCATGAAAGAGCCCACCCATTACAGGGATCTGTGCATGGTTTCCTCCTCATGGTCATCCTCAGAGGCTAGAAACTAAGTCCAAATATGCAAAAAGTCCACTGTGGATAAATTAGAATATAACAGAACTGAGAGAGGTTTTGGAAAATATCTAGTGCCATGAATAGCAATAGATTTCTTTTGTTTTAATTTCATATACAATCCTGGCATTGAAAGCACTCCAAAGAACAGAAGTGACTTCTTGTAGCATGGCGTTGAAATGAAGTCTGACCCTGCAGAAAGATTCGATGAGAATATATTTAGTAACTGATTAGCTACAACTGCCTTTGACATAGAAGGAAGAAGTTGAAAAAGTAGTGCCACATATTTGCAATTTAGTTTCACGCCCTCATTATACAAATGGAAAAACTATGACTAGTGAGACAATACCTTCCTCAAGGTCACACAGCTGGTGCAATCTATTACCAACACTAAGTCCTCTTCTCTTCCTATATATCTTTCTGCTTAATTTCAATCTTTACTTCAGAAAAATTAATCCTATGAAATATACCTAGACCCCATGTCAGATGATCTTGAATTTGGTTCTGGCTTTTTTAACTAAAAAGGTGAGCAACCTATTAGAATTTCTTGCAGAAGTAAATCCTAGAAGAGACCACAAGCATAGCCCAAACAGATGCCCTCATTGCATAGATGTGAAAATGGGTCCAGAGAGGCTTCCCTGAATTAGTAGAAGAGCTAGAATTAGAACATATTTCCAAAGTGTTTTCCCTGATACTCTCCTTCACAGTGTCCTTTCTTATTTGTAAAATCTATTTATTAAATAAGCATTCATTAGGTACCTGGTATGAGACATGCATTGGGCCATTGTCGGGGGAGATACAAAGATAAGTTTGTGATTTAGTAGGGGAACTGGTTGTGTAAATACTTTTCTTACAATCTGATGAGTGCCAAAAAATGGTTTGTGTAAAGGTGTAAAGTATCACATAAAGAATGGGAAGAACCACTGAAGTCTTCCTGAACCATGGCAACATTCACAAATAAGGTGAATGTTTTGATGAATCTTAAAAGTATAAATAGGAGTTTCACAAGAATACAGAGTTGGCCAGGGTGTTCCACATAAACAGTACCACATGAGGGAAGGCACAGAAATATGAAAAGGCACAGCATAGTTTAATACCCACAAGTCATCTGGAAACTAAAGAAAGGTAGATGAAGACTCAAGCAAAAATGATCTTGTGCATGACTTGACCTAGGATTCAGACTTCATCTAGGAAGGCAGTGATGAGACACTAGTATATCAGAGAAAAGACAGGGATGGGATCAATTTCTTGCTTTGGAAATATAATGATAATATTGTGAACAGAAGAATCAGAAGTTTAGGAGACCAGCTAGGAAAAAAATTACTGAGGACTATACGAGAAAAAATGGCAGCCTTGGTAAAGCTGGTAATGCTGTAGGAGTGTTTAAAGGACTGACTCAGAAACAATTGCAGAGGTATAATCAATGGCTTTGATTTACATTGGATATGAGAGTTAAGGGAGATAAAATACCAAGAAATGAAAATACTGCGTTCTGCTTACCTTATAGGATAGTAGAAATGAAATAAGGTTGTGGATAAGAAAGTGCTTAGGGACAAAATCAACAACATGCAAAGAAGGCATTTTTATTATCACAGGTTCTTATTACCGAATACTATCTCAGTTTGCTCTTTGGCCCAAAGACATGGATCAAATGCATTTTGAACAAAGAAACATGACAAAAGGAAAAGTGCAATGTATGGTGTTGGATTTATCCATTTGCTCCTCCAGTAGTCACTGGCAACATTATGGATTAGGCTTTGCAAAGTGGATGAAACAGAGAGATGAACCAACTATACTCTCTGTAGATCAAAGGTTATTGTTTACATTTGCTTAAAGAACCTTAACTATTTCAGTAAAGAAGCATCATCTCAGAGTTTCTCCAACCAAATTATATAACAGATCTTTAAAGAGAACTACCTTAGGTGAGTGGCAGAAGATATTTAAATGTGTGAATCTGGTTTAGCTACTCCACCAACAAGCTGCCAAATTGAGCTTTTTTGTAATTATCAAAATATCTGTAATAGGATTAGCGTGTCAGAAGTAGCTGCTGCTTTCTTGGTAGGAGAAGGAGGTGGGGAATTTGGACATGGACTTCACTTAAGCCCAGATGTTTCTCATTTAGAGAAAGGATAAAGGGTAGACACTGAGTCAGTAAGAAAGCATCAAGACAAAAGTGAAAAAGGACATGATTTCAAATCACACTGGCCCTAACTTGACTCAAGTGCATACCATGGGCATGTGGTGAGCAAAACTTCCCTGCTCTCCACAGTCCTGGGAGCTAGACTTGTTTGCCAAAAAATGTCCTAGTAAAAATATTTATATGAAAACAACACAAAGGCAGTGTTAAGAGCACTGCTGACCCCTTACAGTTTGACCTCATCTTTCCACCACAAGAAGAACTTGGAAAATCTCCCTCTCTGTGTGGATGATGCAAGACTCATGGTTACACTAGGTGGTTGAGCACTTCCTTCTGGCTATGAGCCTTCAAAGACTGGGAGGAGCATATGGGAAGCTCCAGTGAATTACAGAAATACTTCCATGAGAGAAGCTACTTCTTTTGAGAAAGGCTGGGCAAGTTACTACAAAATTCAGGCTCCAGCTCTCTACTTGAGAGAGTAACCTGACTGAATGCAACAATGTACAAGGCAATGTGCCAAATGCAAGGACAGCATGGAATGAGACAGACAGATTTCCTGCCCTTATTTGTCCTCAGAGTCCAGGGAAAATATGATTGCACAAGTAAGAATTTAAATTGCAATTGTCATAAATATTGCAAAAGACAACTGACCAATGATTCAGTCATGTCATAGCTTTTACAACTTTAGGTTGTTCTGCATGTGTGTAAAGTGTTGGTCATTAAGTTGTAGAATCCAGTAAAACCTGCATCTAATAAAAATGAGCCTTCAACTCCCTTTTTTTTATTATTAGAACATTATCTTAGGCCCTCTGGCTTTGTTACTACCTGTGACAATTTTCTGCATTCCCTTCTTCCAACATCTACCCAGATTCTGACTCATTAGCTACCATTCTGTGTGCTTTTGTTTTTACTGATGAGAATTCTGTTTTTGCATCCATCATGCACAATGAGACAGACACCCTTCTAAGAGAAGATTAGACAAGGATGACTTCATTCAACTAATGGTCAGTCCCAGGACAGAACTAGACCCAGGAGGGGGCCTTTAGGGATAGGGCTGAGCAAAGCCTTTAAAGCCAATTATGGGCCTTCTCTCTGATGGCCTTCAGGTCCTTAGCAGACACTATTTCTTCCTGTTCCATGCCCCTTGGTTTTTTGTTTTTTGTTTTTTTTCACTTTCTTTCTTTGCTTAGAACAACCTTTTTCCTTATCTCTAGCTTTCAAAATTGTATTAATTCTTCAAATCTCACCTTGTCATCCTTTCTGTGTGATTTTCCTGCTTCCCACCTGTCTGAAGGCAGCTCCTTTAAACTCCTTTAGTACTTTGTACTTCTCTTGGGATGTCACAGCCAGTCTTATTTTATTTTGCTGATATTTTATTTTGCTTATTCATCTCTGTATTTTACACAGCCAGTGGTGCGAAACTTTGCACACAGTATGTACTTAATTAGAACACTTTAATATAGATCTTCAAGTTAAAGTGCCTTTTACAAAGATACAATTCACTCATCTCTGCACCTACTTATTCATATCATCAAAAAATAAAATAACAACAGTGAACTTATAGGGTTGCTAAGAGCAGTAAATGCTGTGTCATATGGAAATCCGTAGCCTAGAGTCTGGCTCACTGGGGACATTCCACCATTGTTTGTTCCCTTTCCTGCTCTCAATATGTTTTATTGAATTAAAAATGAATTAAAACTGAGAAAATGGAATTTGAAAGATGTTGAATAACCCACATTTTCCCAAAATTCTGCTTCACTTTTTTTTGTTGTCATTCCATTATTTAGAGCAAGGGTCTATGGGCCAAATCTGGTCAAACACTTGTGTTTGCAAATAGAGTTTTGCTGAAACACACCATGCACATTCATTTACATATTTGCTATGGCTTCTTTCACATTACACCTGTAAAGTTTAATAGCTGCAACAGAGATCATATGGCCATGGCTGGCAGTGCCTAAAATACTCAATTCCCAGCGTTTTGTAAGTAAAGTTTTCCAGTCATGCTTTCTACTTAAGTTGGAGCTCTTTTTTCAGAAAACTTCCATGAATATTCAAACATACTACCTCCAATAGGCAATGTGTCAAGCCACTTGCACTTGCTGTCATATTATCTTAGATCAAATTACCAGATGAGATTTGAAAGCAAATAGTGAAAATTAAGGGCGAAACTTTCTGGGGTGTCAATAAAAGATGGGAAGTACTGGGCCAAAGATGTTGACTCATAAAATAGAGAAATAAGCTTTGTTTTGTGAGTAGGGGAGTGGAGAGCTGATAATCAGCCATGAAAGCAATGGATGGTGAACCTGAAGAAATGGAATCTGAAGAAGAGGAAGAATAGTGCCAATAGTAATACTAGTTACTCATTTTACCAGAGTTCCCATGAACACAGAGATTGAGACAAAGGTTAAATGCTAACTCCCCTCAAATTATTGAGATTGAAATCCGTGAAAACAGAAGTAAAATAAAGGGAGGAGTGAGCCAAGGAAAGGAGAGTCATTTCAATAGCATGCTCATAGCAAGCACTGCTGAGTGCTTAGTCTCACGGGGCATGAGAGAACTGCCCGAAACTATTGCACCTTAGAGCTGTCAGCTCTACCCAATGACCTCAGTTCAGTTCTCTGGGGCCACCTGTGATGGATTTAGTCTCTTTTCCATATGCCCCAAATATGTGAAAATATCTAAACAAGTTACTTAACCACTGTGGGCCTCGGTTTACTTATATATAAAGCACAAACTAGTGTTGCTGTCAGCGAACAAAAGAAAGGCCAGCTCTGAGCTTTTGTTAGTCAAAGCACTCACAGAGTATTGATTCTGTCTCATCTCAGAATTGTACCTCCTCACCTGGGGAAGCCAGAACCTGAGCCAGCAGCAGTGACATCCAAGGCAAAAGTCACAGCATGAGGAGTGAGCCCATAGTTGCCCATGAGCCTCGTCTGCGGCCTGCAACCAGCAGTCTCGCTGGCCTGGCCAAATGAACCAAAGCACCAATGCAGGCATCTCTCAAGTTCTGTTGAGCCCCAGGGGCAAGAGGGAAGCACTGGCATGGGAAGTACAATGTGAGGCAAGGCACTGCCAGGTCATGAACACCAGCAACACAAGACAGCAAGAAACTTCCTCACAGTGGGGCTGTTTGGCCAAGTAATAGAGTATCAAAAAGACACAGCCCCCACCATGGAGAGCTGCCATGTGGATTAATGAAATCAAAACATCCTTTCTGTGGCCTTCAGGAAAGCATTTGACACTGGGCAATCTTCATAGAGAGTCATCAGTCACACAGCCCTACACTCACTGAATCTGGGAGGCACTTAAACTAAGTCCAGCACGCTACAGCTTATTGAGCACCTGCTATAGTTAACCTGCCTTCAAACACACACACACACACACACACACACACACACACACACAAACACACACACACACACACACACACACACACACAAACATTTTAATCCTCAGGAAACCACTATGAGTAATGCACTTTACATATGAGTAAACCCAGGCCCAGAATGGTTACATAAATTGTTCAGATATGCTCGCATATTTGGGGCATGTGGAAAAGAGACCAAATCCAACCTATGTGGCCCCAGGGAACTGAACTGAGGCCAATGTAGAAATTACTAGAAACCAGTACTTAGAAGAGGAACTTTCTAAAAGTCTGAGCCAGTTTTCCAGCAATGCTACAAGCAATCATGAAAGAGAATAAGGTGCCCACGATTGGCACTAATGAGCACATTGTGGATTTCTCTGGGAGAAAGGCAGGATTCTTTTGTCTGGTGAAGATTGAACTGGATGAGGCCAGAAGTCTCCCAGGATCAATACCAACACACTTTTCTGATGTTATTTTAATGTCAATACAGGAGAAGAAAAGATACTTATAAAATAGTGATAATATCCGCTAGTATTCAGCTTTTAATATATACCAAGCATTTGGCAAATAGCTATATAAAATTTAGTCTTCGTAACAACTATGAGTTAATTATTATCATTATCATCAATTCACAAAAGAGAAAACTGAGACTGGCAGAAGTAAACCACAGAAATTTGCCCAAGGTTCCCAGCTGGTAAATGTCAATAACTGACTGCTTGCTAAAGCCAATGCTTTGCTCTGCTGCCTCAAATATTCTGCCTTTGCCTGTTGTAAAGTCAAAATTTTAGAGCCTGAACATCAATGAAAGAAAAGTCACATATAAAGACACTAGGTGGGTCACTTTGGTAGATACAGCCACATTTGAAACAGCTTTAACATTTTTTTCTATCCAAGTTCTCTGAAAATCCTTTCCTCATGAAGCCTTTATTTTTCCATTTTATTTAAACACCTCCCAGACTGTTTGCTGCCATTTAAAATGTTTTGAAAAGCATTTTTGCAGGCTTCTTCCAATGAAAAATCAACCAAATCATCAAAAGACAGACTGGGTTTCCCCCTCACCTCCCTCAGAGTAAAAATCACACCGGGGACAAGGCAACTGAAATACGAAAAAATAGCCCTGGGAGCAAGATGTTGGTACAACAAATGGCTCGTGGCTGGTAATAATTTTAGGTGATTCGGACATAGTCAAGTCTGCAGAAAATAAAAATAAAAAAAGAGAAAAACTTCAGCATTCTGAAGGCTCTGGCACCAAAAAGCCAGTGACAAGATAGCCCAAAACTGCATCCATGGAAAATCACAGCTGCAGGAAACCGCAGGCTGATGGCTAAACGCTACCGCTGCGTTGTTTTCCATCTCTGCCTGAGACAGCACACATTTATCAGTGGTCTGTAATGCCTCACAGCAAAAAATCTTTAACTGCTTAAACTGCATTTTGATTTTGAAAAGATACATCTTGCTACAATTTGCTTTTTAAATTTTTCCACAATAACAGAAATGTTTTGCCTTGAGTTATAATCTAACACTTTCCTCTCTTTGGGGTTAAGAGTGTAGGCTCTGGAATGTCACTGCTACAATTTCTAATGCTGGTTCAGACATCTAATTTAGAAATGTGGCCCTTAGATAAGTTACTTCACCATCCTAAATCTCCATTTTGGGAGATGATAATAGCTCATTTCTTAGGTAGCTGTTACTTGGAATAAATGAAATAATGTCTGCTAAGTGCTTGAAACAGATACCAGCACATAGTAAATATTCTTTAAAAAATTAGCAGTGACCATTATTTTTCATCCTTTTCTGTCCATGTGAAAGAAAGAGATTATTTTTCTAAGGAAGTCAAAATCTGAGGATAGAAAACGTGTCAAACTATTGAGGGCCAAACTTGTAAATAAAGTTATATAAATTTCAGAAAAAGTTAATTTTGCAGCCCACCTTCCTGTGCCCATCATCTCTTCCAACTTGTCCTTTTAAGATACTCAAAATTTCCATGCTGCCTCAAATTCCAGTCCGAGATACATGCCCTCTGGGTGGGATACTCCCATGAATGTTTTCTCCAGAGATCGCTGAACTTCTGGTTCTTGCTCTGCCTTCCATGATAAAGCACCCTTCCTTGGTCTGCAACTGTAATTGCTCTTTCTGTAAAAGGTTTTCATTCTCAAGATAACAACTAGCTAACAGGAATGTGAGAAGATACAATGAGATGATACATGTAAGGTTCTTAGAGGAGTTGCTGGCACATAGTAAGACTAAGTGTCAGCTATTAATGTCTAATATTAATATTCCTCCTTTTAACAAAAACAAAACTCCTCTATCTGTGTGGCTCCATGGCCCTTCTACTTATTCTCTGTTATATCAGTAGGTTATCCTGCTCCTGCAGTATATGATATTTTTTCCCCTGAGATGGAGTCTTGCTTTGTCACCCAGGCTGGAGTGCCGTGGTGTAATCTCTACTCACTGCAACCTCCGCCTACCAGATTCAAGAAATTCTCCTGTCTCAGCCTCCCAAGTAGCTGGGATTAGAGGTGTCCTGCCACTACGCTCGGTTAATTTTTGTATTTTTAATAGAGACAGGGTTTCACCATGTTGGCCAGGCTGGTCTCAAGCTCCTGGCCTCAAGTGTTCCACCTGCCTTGGCCTCCCAAAGTACTGTGATTACAGGTGTGAGCCATCATGCCTGGCCAGTATATGACATTTTAAACACCTCCAATCCTTGGGCCACAAAAGGATAAATGACTAATGATGAGCACTGGGAATCTGACCATTACGGCCTCCTCTTGAAGTCACATGTGACTCTTGCCCCAGTTTATTCAATATCTTGTCTGTATATCCCGTGTCATAGTTCTTCTTATACCTAATTGCTTTTGTACATTCCATGTGTCTCTCTCTCCCACTGGATTATGTGCTTCTTGTGTGGAAAACACTAATCTTATTTATCTATTTTTTCCAGAACTTCATAACTAGATATAATGTGCTTATTTACATTTTTAGATAGAAGATCTCCTTAGGATCAAGTTTAAATCCTGGCACAAAGACAGTTACACCTTGAGCTCATAAGGGAACTAAGTCCTACCCCTGACAAGGGGCAAATCCAGGTACATCATATATATGTGCACGATTTAAGCAGTGGGATCTACTTCGCTTTAAAACCTGACACTCTACTGCTTTGCTTCTGAGTTAGCTACTGCAGTTCTAGCTATCTTAAGGGGGCATTTAACAAAAAATGCAGAGACTATCATAGAAGAAGTCTGTGATTGCTTATGGCATTTGCCTATCTCATCCTTGCCTAGGCCTCTAGGCAAGCTGTTCACCATGATGCAGAACCTACTGGCAGCCCTCGAGCCTGGTCACTTAGTATATTAAGCAATATACTAATGTTTACATATGACATTATCTATACTTTGTTTCTGGCATAAAAAACTTTTGCTTTTTGATTTTTGATAGAAACCAGACATCACGTCATTGATGTGTCATCAAAAGCAGTGCCAGACTTCCTGTTCTCCCTGGGAGGGATTCAATGGCTAGTGAAAATACATAGAGAAGGTCACCCTGGGGATTCAGCCCAAATATATACATGCCAAAAAATGCCAGATCCAGGGCCTCAAGACATGAAATTAGTTTTGTACAGATGCAACGGGGCGGGGAAGCTTCTGAATTGAACTGTGTCAGCAAGCCTCGGATTTCCATCATTGATTTATTCTTTGGTAAAATAGGGATGTTCCAATATTATGCCAATGTCTGCGCCATGAGCAAGATTCATAGAGGTGAAATATGTGTATATTTACACACACATATAGATATGATACCTTCAAAGAACAAATATAGAAATGGTTCAATCTTTCAGAACAGATTAAAACTGTATAATAATAGAGGTAACAGATGTGTCCTGACATTTTGGTGGAATATATAAATAGCAGAAAACTCTGTGTGCATTAGAGTCTGAGGAAAAATAACTTTATAAAATTCTGGTACAAATCATGTGTATAATTGATTTCTCCTTTTTGTAATATCATAAAATATTAATATTATTGAACATTGTTAATCAAGTACCGAAGTGAGTTACACATTTTTATTTAGGTTATCTGCATGTTTGCACCAAGGAAACAATATACATTTGCAAACTGCATAACTTTAATTGCCTTGCATGCTCACCCTATCAAATGTATTTGGGAAGAGTTTCATTCCTTTGTTAGGGTCTAATATAATTGTCTATGTGATGTCCACTGTAAGCTGGCCTTGAGGAACTACAAACCCCATACTTCAAAAGATTATAGAGAGGCTGGTGCTAGGAAGGAGGAGAGATATCTGTAGAAACTCCAGTACAAAGCTCAGAAAAAATGTCTGTGTCTGTTCACCCTTGTGCATTTCTACTCCAGGATGAGGAGCCCCTGGAGAGAGTAAAGTCTCCCACCTTCCAAAGGCTAAAAGTAATGAGAATAGCATCTAATAATGTTTGATTGTTGTATTATTTGATTATTGTTTGATTATTGTTTATTTGGGCAATAATGAGTGTGTGAAACCCTTTGGTAAATTTTTATTACCTGAATTTTTATTGTCATTGCAAATAAAATAATCAAAGTTCTATCTAACGTAGAAAAGAAGTTACCCAGATTGGCGGCAGATTCTATAAAAGGATGGGATGAAGATACTTTCAGGTAAAATGGAACACCATTTGAACCAACAGGAAGCAGTAGTAGTAAAAATAATAATGTGCATTTACTATGTGATTATGCTAAGTACCATGCTAAATAACTTATATGCATCTCATCAAAATACAAATTCAAGTGTGGATCCAAGACGGCCAAATAGAAACAGCTCTGGATTGCAGTTCCCGGTGAAAATGCAGAGAGTGAGTGATCACCACATTTCCAAAGAATATCTACTGCTCACAGACAAAGAGATCCCTGGGTGGAAAAGTGCCACAAGTCTCCAGCATGGCTGTTTAAGCCAGTGCAGCAGGTCTCCACACAAAAACTCACACAAATCCAGGTGTCATTTCAACTGGCAACTGGAACACTGGGAGACAGTCGCCCATTCAACTGAAAAAAAAGGGGGCTGAAACAGGGAGCCAGATGATCTGGCTTGGCCAGTCCCACTCCCACAAAGACCAGCAAGCTGAAACGCTCTGGATGAGAGTTTCACAGCAAGTACAGCTGGATCCAGGATGGTCCAGTTCTGTGGAGGGAAGGGCATCTGCCATTACCAAGGCAGTCCACCAATACCAAGGCAGTCTGCCATTACTGAGGCAGTTCACCATGACTGAGGCAGTTCGCCATTACCGAGGTATTCTGCCACTACAGAGACAGTCCGCCATTACCAAGGCAGACTGCCATTACCAAGGCAGTTCTAACTACAGGTATTGATCGACTTACCACCTATGCAACTTACAACCACTCGACTTTATGACCACAATCGTTAGCCACAACTGCTCCGCGTCTGGCAGTGCAAATATTGCCCAGCTGGGCGTACAACAGTGCGGACCGGCTTCCGACAGCACTACCACCTCCACGTGCACCATTTCAACTGTACATATAGCCTACTCAACTTACGACCAAATCGTGTTATGACCGGTCCGTGGTCCCGACTGTGGTCGTAAGTCGAGCACTAGCTGTATATCTCTATAAACAAAACTGCAAGGAAGTTCATACAGCAGCTGGGCAGAGCCCACAGCAGCTCAGTAATGCCTCTGCTGGCAGACTGTGACTAGGCTACTTCCTCACTGGGCAGGGCATCTCTGAAAAATAGCAGCAGCACATCAGGAACTTATAAATAAAGCCCTACCTTCCCGGGACAGACACCTGGGAAAAAAAGGTGGTTATGAGTTCCGCTGCAGCAGATTTAAATGTACCTATCCAGCAGCTCTGAATGGAACAACAAAGCTCACAGCTCAGACTTGAGCTCCTATAAGGGACAGACTGTCTCCTCAAGTAGCTCCCCAACCCCTGTATATCCAAAGAGGCATCTCATAAAGGAGAGCTTAGGCTGACATCTTGCGGGTATCCTTCTGGGACAAAGATAACAGAAGAAGAAACTGGCAGCAACCCTTACTGTTCTGCAGCCACTGCAGGTGATCCCCAGACAAGTGGAGTCTAGAGTGGACCTCAGCAGTCCTACAGCAGAGGGGCCAGACTGTTAGAAGGAAAACTAAGAAACAGGAAGAAATAACTTCATCATCAACAAACAGGACATCCACTCAGAGATCCTATCTAAATGTCACCAACTACAAAGACCAGAGGTGGATAAATCCACAAAGATGGGAAGAAACCAGCACAAAAATGATGAAAACACCCAAAATCATAAAGCTTCTCCTCCCCCAAGGGATCACAACTCCTCACCAGCAAGTGAACAAGATGGATGGAGAATGAGTCTGATGAATTGACAGAAACAGGCTTCAGAAAGTGGGTAATAACAAACTTCTCTGAGCTAAAAGAACATATTCTAACCCAATGCAAAGAAACTAAGAATCTTGAAAAAAGGTTTGACAAAAGGCTAACAAGAATAAACCACTTAGAGAGGAATATAAATGAATTGATGGAGCTGAAAAACAACACAAGAACTTCACGAAGCATACACAAGTTTCAATAGCCAAGTCAACCAAGCAGAAGAAAGGATATTAGAGACTGAAGATCAAATCAATGAAATAAAATGAGAAGGCAGGATTGGAGAAAAAAGAGTATAAAGAAATGAACAAAGCCTCCAAGAAATATAGGATTATGTGAAAAGACCTAATCTACATTTGATAGGTGTACCTGAATGTGATGGAGAGAATGAATCCAAGCTGGAAAACACTCTTCAGGATATTATCCAGGAGAAATTACCCAACCTAGAAAGGCAGGCCAATATTCAAGTCCAGGAAATACAGAGACCACCACAAAGATATTCCTCAAGAAGAACAACCCCACAACACATAACCGTCAGATTCACCAGCATTGAAATGAAGGAAAAAATGCTAAGGGAAGCCAGAGAGAAAGCTCGGGTTACCCACAAAGGAAAGTCCATCAGACTCACAGAGGATCTCTCAGCAGAAACCCTACAAGCCAGAAGAGAGTAGGGCCAATATTCAACATCCTTAAACAAAAGAACTTTCAACCTAGAATTTCATATCCAGCCAAACTAAGCTTCATAAGTGAAGGAGAAATAAAATCTTTTACAAACAAGCAGTTGCTGAGAGATTGCATCACCACCAGGCCTGCTTTACAAGAGCTCTTGAAAGAAGCACTAAACATAGAAAGGAACAACGAGCACCAGCCACTCTAAAAACATACCAAATGGTAAAAAGCATGGACACAATGAAGAAATTTCATCAACTAATGGGTGAAACAACCAGCTAGCATTAAAATGGCAGGAACAAATTCACGCATAACAATATTAACCTTAAATGTAAATGTGCTAAATGCCCCAATCAAAAGACATAGACTGGCAAATTGGAATAAAAGTCAAACCGATCAGTGTGCTGTATCCAGGAAACCCATCTCACATGCAAGGAAACACACAGGCTCAAAATAAAGGGATGGAGGAAGATTTACCAAGCAGATGGAGAGCAAAAAAAGCAGGAGTTGCAATCCTAGTCTCTGATAAACTTTAAACAAGCAAAGATCAAAAGAGACAAAGAAGGACATTACCTAATGGTAAAAGGATCAACGCAACAAGAAGAACCAATGATCCTAAATATATATGCACCCAATACAGGAGTACTCAGATACATAAAGCAAGTTCTTAATAACCTACAAAGAGACTTAGACTCCCATACAATATAGTGGGAGACTTTAACACTCCACTGTCAATATTAGACAGATCAACAAGATAGAAAATTAACAAGGATATCCAGGACTTGAACTCAGACCTGGATCAAGCAAACCTAATAGACATTAACAGAACTTGCCACCCCAAATCCACAGAATAACATTCTTCTCAGCACCACATCATAGCTACTCTAAAATTGACCACATAATTGGAAGTAAATCACTCCTCAGAAAAGGCAAAAAGAAGGGAAATCATAACAAATAGTCTCTCAGACCACAGTGCAATCAATTCGAACTCAAAATTCAGAAACTAACTCAGAACTGAACAACTTCATGGAATCTGAACAACTGGCTCTTGAATGTTGACTGGATAAACACTGAAATGAAGGCAGAAATAAAGATGTCCTTTGAAACCAATGAGAACAAAAACACTACATACCAGAATCTCTGGGACACATTTAAAGCAGTGTCTAGAGGAAAATTTACAGCAATAAATACCCACATGAGAAGCAAGGAAAGAACTAAAATCTACACCCTATCATCAAAATTGAAAGCGCTAGAGAAGCAAGACCAAAAAATACTCAAAACCTAGCAGAAGACAAGAAATAACTAAGATCAGAGCAGAACTGAAGGAGACAGAGACAAAAAAAGTACCCTTCAAAAAATCAATAAATCCAGGAGCTGGTTTTTTGAAAAGATCGACAAAATAGACCATTAGCCAGATTAATAAAAAAGAAGAGAGAAAATAATCAAACAAATGCAATAAAAAATAATAAAGGGGATACCACCACAGATTCCACAGAAATACAAACCACCATCAGAGATTACTACAAACAACTCTATGCACATAAACCAGTAAACCTGGAAGAAATGGATAAATTCCTGGACACTTGCATCCTCCAAAGCCTAAACCAGGAAAAAGTCAAAACCCCGAATAGACCAATAACAAGGGCTGAAGTTGAGGCAGCAATTAACAGCTTACCAACCAAAAGAGCCCAGGTCCAGAGGGGTTCACAGCTGAATTCTACTGGACATACAAAGAGGAGCTGGTACCACTCCTTTGGAAACTATGCCAAACACCCAAAAAGAGGGAATCCTTCCCAAATCATTTTATGAGACCAACATCATCCTGATACCAAAACCCAGCGGAGACTCAACAAGAAAAGAAAACTTCAGGCCAATATCCGTGACGAACATAGATGCAAAAATCTTCAATAAAATACTGGCAAATCAATTGCAACAAAACATCAAAAAGCTTATCCATCACAATCAAGTAGGCTTATCCCAGGGATGCAAGGCTGGTTCAACATACACAAGTCTATAAACATAATTCACCACATAAACAGAACCAAAGAAAAAAACCACATGATTATCTCAATAGATACAGAGAAGGCCTTTGACAAAATTCAACAGCCCTTTATGCTAAAAACCCTCAATAAACTAAGAATCGATGGAACGTATCTCAAAATAATAAAAACTATTTACGATAAACCCACAGCCAATATCATACTGAATGGGCAAAAACTGGAAGCATTCCCTTTGAAATCTGGCACTAGACAAAGATGCCCTCTCTCACCACTCCTATTCAATATAGTATTGGAAGTTTTAGCCGGAGCAATCAGGCAAGAAAAAGAAATAAAAGGTATTCAATAAGGAAAGGAGGAAGTCAAATTGTCTCTATATACATGACTGTATATTTAGAAGATCCCATCATCTCAGCCCAAATCTCCTGAAACTGATAAGCAACTTCAGAGAAGTCTCAGGATACAAAATCAATGTGCAAAAATCACAAGCATTGCTATACACCAATAACAGACTTAAAGAGAGCCAAATCAAGAACAAACTGCCATTCACAATTGCTACAAAGAGAATAAAATACCTAAGAATACAACTAACAAGGGGTGTAAAGGACCCCTTCAAGGAGAACTACAAACCACTGCTCAATGAAATAAGAGAGGACACAAACAGATGGAGAAACATTCCATGTTCATGGTTAGGAAGAATCAATATTGTGAAAATGGCCATATTGCCCAAAGTAATTTATAGATTCGATGTTATCCCCATCAAGCTACCAATGATCTTCTTCACAGAACTGGAAAAACACATCTTAAACTTCATATGGAACCAAAAGAGAGCCCGCATAGCCAAGTCAATACTAAGCAAAAAGAACAAAGCTGGAGACATCACACTACCTGATTTCAAACTATACTACATGGCTACAATAATCAAAACAGCATGGTACTGGTACCAAAACAGAGATATAGACCAATGGAACAGAACAGAGGCTCGGAGGCAATGCCACACATGTTCAACCATCTAGTCTTTGATGAACCTCACAAAAACAAGCAATGGGGAAAGGATTCCCTGTTTAATAAATGCTGGTGGGAAAACTGGCTAGCCATGTGCAGAAAGCAGAAACTGGACCCCTTCCTGACATCTTACACTAAAATTAACTCCATATGGATTAAAGACTTAAACATAAGACCTAACGCCATAAAATCCCTAGAAGAAAATCTAGGCAAAACCATTCAGGACATAGGCATAGGCAAGGACTTCATGACTAAAACACAAAAAGCATTGGGAGCAAAAGCCAAAATAGACAAATGGGACCTAATTAAACTCCAGAGCTTCTGCACAGCAAAAGAAACAATCATTAAAGTGAATCTGTAACCAACAAAATGGGAAAAAAATTTTGCAATCTACCCATCTGACAAAGGGTTAATATCCAGAATCTACAAAGAACTAAAACAGATTTACAAGAAAAAAACAAATAAGCCCATGTAAAAGCAGACAAAGGATATGAACAGACACTTTTCAAAAGAAGACATATATGAGGGCAACAAACATATGAAAAAATGCTCATCATCACTGGTCATTAGAGAAATGCAAATCAAAACTACATTGAAATACCAACTCATGCCAGTTAGAATGGTAATCATTAAAACATCTGGAGGCAACAGATGCTGGAGAGGATGCGGAAAAATAGGAACACTTTCACATTGTTGGTTGGGAGTGTAGTTTAAGTCAACCATTGTGGAAGACAGTGTGGTGATTCCTCAAGGACCTAGAAATAGAAATTCCATTTGACCCAGCAATCCCATTACTGGGTATATATCCAAAGGATTATAAATCATTCTACTATAAGGACACATGCACACCAATGTTCACTGCAGCATTGTTTACAATAACAATGACTTGGAACCAACCCAAATGCCCATTGATGACAGACTGGAGAGGGAAAATGTGGCACATATACACCATGGAATACTGTGCAGCTATAAAAAATTATGAGTTCATGTCCTTTGTAGGTATATGGATGAAACTGGAAACCAGCATCCTCAGCAAACTGACACAAGAACAGAAAATCAAACACCACATGTTCTCACTCGTAGGCAGGTGTTGAACAATGAGAACACATGGACACAGGGAGGGGAGCATCACACACTGGAGTCTGTGAGGGGGAACTAGGGGAGAAACAGTGGGGGGTGGGGAGTTGGGGAGGGATAACATCGGGAGAAATGCCAGATATAGGTGATGGGGAGGAAGGCAGCAAACCACACTGCCATGTATGTACCTATTCAACAATCTTGCATGTTCTTCACATGTACCCCAAAACCTAAAACACAATAAAATATATATTATAAAAAAAAAAGATAGAGAGAATACCACCTTTGAACTTCAATTAAGTAAAACATTATCCTCTCCCAAAAATTCAATTTTCTCATTAGTGGATGTGTATCAGAAATAGCATATTATATACAAATACTTATATTATTACATATAGCATTATATTATTTTTACATGTAGGGAAAATTGGCATGTTATAATTATCTATAAAGTTCCCATTTTTGCCTCTTCACTCTTTGCCACAACAAAGTCTAAAATATTTACCGTATGTCCCTTTAAGAAAATGTTTGCCAATTCCAGGTCAGAATAAACTATGCTACAGTAAAAATAAACCCTGAAATATCAATGGCTTAATATAAGAGGGCTTTATTTACTATTCATGGCTCAGCCTAATGGGGTCCTGCACTTCTTGATGCCCTCCTCTAGTGGTGATGCAGGGATCCAGGCATCTTTCATCTTGCAATTCTGTCATTTTGGAGTTCTTTATTTTCACGCTTTTATTTGAAAGGGAGAGAATACAGAAATTCACAACTGTGTTTCTAGGTTGGAATGGAAGTGATGCATCACTTGTGATTAAATTTGAGAGTCGCCAGAATAGGATAATATTTAATAACGTAGTAATAAATGAGATCATCTACAAAGGAAATGGAATGAGAAGAGATAAATTACTCAAGGAACTTACTTGATGCACCTTGGTATATAGCTGCCCAATCAGAAAGAGAAATATAAATAGAGAAGGCCATTGAGAATGACAGCCAAAAGAGAAGGAACACCAGGAGACTTGGATGTCACAAAAACCAAACAAAGTCTCAAAATGAAAAGAGAGGGTTATAGTCTATGGCATCAATTACTAAGTGTCACTAAGGCAAGTCATAATTCCCATGAACTGAATTTCCCACAGCTGCGTAATAATATATTGATAATATCTACTTCAAAAGATCCAATATGAAGATGAAAAGCAATTATGTATTTGAAAGTGCTATAATTCCTATGCAAATTATGATAATAATTATCATTGTACTCACATGACAGAGGCACCTCTACTCTACACCAAACTTCCTTGAAGAGTTAGAATTCTCCCATAACCTACCTTAACCATTGCTTCCAACTTAATATATCAGATTTTACCAAACTAGTTTGGGTGTGGAAAACCACAGTCTAATTGAAATTCAGTGATTCCCAGCCTGAAGCATTTCAGAGGCAGACCTACCCAAGAATATGAATATCTCTTTCAGCAGAATAGGAGTGGTGTGTCAAATCCTTACAATTTTTCTGGGACAAACAACCAACTCAAACTGACAGCTTCTGAGCTACCACAAGGGCATAGGCAAACACAATAAGCTATAGACTGAAATTCTAGTAAACATTGCCTCAAACTGCAGGAGATCATAAAAGCAACTGAATGAAAGCTGTGTCTGAAGCTCTCTGGCCATTAGGCATGATCAATAGTGAATGTAAAAGTCAACAAATATAAATATGTCTCTACTTAACTTTAACCTTTCACTTCACAGATTTTTATTCAAAGGCATTTGCAAAGGTACAGAAGTTGGTTGTGCTTTCTTTTCTTAATTCTTTTTCATAATGATACATTGAAATTTTCCAACTGAAACCATATGTTGGCTCAATAATTCTCAATTGCAAAATGTGTACCATTTCAAGAGCCAATAAAAAGGGGAAGGACTAATGTAGCTGGATAAATACTCTTGGACAGATGGAACCCTGTGTTTCCAATCTACTGGAAAGGTGGAAAAGCTGCCTCTTTGATTCATTATGTACAGAGCAAAAATGCGATGCCAATGAAGTAACGATATGCTGATGTATTGGAAAACACAATTTGGAGAGAAACATTTGAACCTGAGTTCAAAACTGGCTTTTCTACCTTTTCACTCTGGGTTCTTTAAAGCATTTGTAATCTCACTGAGGCTCAGCTTCATTTCCTGTAATGTGAAACTATTAATGCCTACCTTGCATAACTGTGACGTGAAACAAATAAGCTTGAGAAGATAAGGAATACATATGTATGGCATTTGGTTGGGGCTTGACAATAAATAAAATGGATGACAACTTGATATGGTTTGATTGTGTTCCCATCCAAATCACATCTTGAATTGTAGTTCCCATGATCCCCATGTGTTGTGAGAAGCACCTGCTGGGAGATAATTGAATCATGGGGAAAGTTACTTCTGTGCTGTTCTCATGATACTGAGTGAGTTCTCACAAAATCTAATGACTTCATAAGGGGAATTTCCTGGTTTGCTCAGTTCTTCTTCCTCCTGCTGTCATTTGAAGAAGGATGTGTTTGCTTCCCCTTCCACCATGATTGTAAGTTTACTGAGGCCTCCCCAATCCCACAGAACTTTGAGTCTATTATATCTCATTTCCTTACAGGTTACCCAGTCTCTGGTATTTCTTCAAAGCATGAGAACAGACTAACATACAACTTGAAGGTTCATTTTAGATTCTGTGCTCTTTGTTTTTATTCTTTTGTTTGTTTGTTTTTCTGAACCAATGATGGAAAATTGAAGAGTCAAATGGTACAGCAATTCCATAATATGCCAAAATCTGAAGCATGTATTAGAATGAAAGAGAATCTAATTAGTGATGAATACTTAACATGTACCCCTCTACCTATTCAAACTTCTTTAAAGTTAACATGCATCCCAATTATCTGGGACCTTGGTAAAATACAGATTCTAATTCAGTGAGACTATGAGGGTTCTAATGTTCTATATTTGTAACAATCCCCAGGTGATGACAATGCTAAAAAATTGGTGAGCAACATTTTTGCTAGAGATAATTTAAGAAAAATGTAGCTGTTCATGAGCTACTTCTTTTCTTCCAAATTTTAATAGCTTTATTTTATTTCATTTATAAAACTTCTTGTTACTAGAATTTAAGTTAATGAAAATAATCAACATTATTGAGAGTTTACAATGTGTTACACGCAATGTTAAATACTTTACACAAATTTTCTTACATATATTTCATTTTTTACATATATTTAATTCTCTCAAAGAGTTACCAAAGAGTCCTTTTGCAACTACTACTGTGTTAGCATTTCCACATTAAGGAACCAGAGTCCAAAAAAAGTTAAATGACTTGGCTGAAGTCTTGTAAATATAAAGCTAGCTTTTAAAAACATACTGGATTCTATAGTTTGTACAACTTTCTGCCTCTGGTTTACTGAAAATAATATCCATGAGAAATTAGGCATCATGCTTTTACCAAAATAATATTACTGAGAGGAAACATTTGAAATTGAAGAACATGGAAGTCACTTTTTAATTTTTATCTCTCTTTGAATACAGCTTTAGAGGTCACAAAAGGTGGTTATATGCAGTCTCATTTCATCTTTAAAATTCAAGCATGGCATTATTTTAATTTCCAGTTTAAATCAATGCTTAGAATAACTCCTGACATATAACAGGTGTTCAATAAATCCTTGCTGAGGTAATGAACATATGTATGAATGAATGAATTTATTGCCTAGAGCCCTTAGAGCTCTTGCTGAGAAAGATGCATAGCTAAGATAGAAAGCATGCTGTGGCTAGATGCGGTGACTCATACCTGTGATCCTGCACTTTGGAAGGCCAAGGCGGGTAGATCACAAGGTCAGGAGTTCGAGACCAGGCTGGCCAACATTGTGAAACCCTGTCTCTACTAAAAATACAAAAATTAGCTGGGTATGGTGGTGCATGCCTGTAGTCCCAGCTACTTAGGAGGCTGAAGTGGGAGTATCATTTGAACCTGGGAGGCAGAGTTTGCAGTGAGCCAAGATTGTGCCACTGCACTCCAGCCTGGGTGACAGAGGGAGACCCTGTCTCAAAAAATTAAAAAACAAAAAAGAAAGCATGTTGTGATTGATTTGTAATCTATGTCATGGCTATGGTATGGTCTATGTCACATAATTGCCTTACTTGCACTAGGATATAAGCCCTCGAGGGTTGATTGATTTAGCCTTAAATCCCCTAGCTTCATTCTGTGGCAATACAGGGGAGAAAATCTGGTAATAAAATGTGAAAACGGTGTAAGTAGGTTGGCCTCTGAGAGTCTGATTTTAAAATAAAAACACAATAAATAAATATTTGAGGTTAAAATATATGAGCACTGGCTTGCATAAAAATTAAACGTGACAGTATCTTACTAATAGTCTCAACCTGCATATTTCAGTTAGAGAGGAAGTAGAAGATTGAAGCCTGGTGCACAAAGAACTTGGAAAAACTGTGAGTCAAAACTGCAGTTCTTAACAGTGCAAGCAAAGCACAGTTCAAGATTGTGCCATGGTTAAGGGTGTGGCTTCTTCAATTCTCTTGTGGCAGGCAACTCCCTATGTGAAGATGAATGTCTCTGCTTAATTAATGTTGGTACAGCCAAACGTTTAAAATATTTGTAGTTAGTTCATTTTGCATCTAGGGTGTGCTAATTAAAGTAACTAAGTATGAAGACTTCCCAGAGTAAATACACGATTAATTTGACATTCATATATACAGCCTTGTATAAAGATGAGGCAGAATAAGCTCTACATTTTGCTCATGATAATTCAAGATAGAGCCAGTATTTCCAATTGGTCTCTTCGATTTCACCATAGCAGGCCCCATTGGCATTTGGACTCTAAATTTTGGGGGGGGTCCACTGTGTTCTATGATCAGTCACAGCCTCAGCATCCCTGGATTCAAATTTTCAAGAGAGAGTAATTCGTAAGCCAGGTGTTTTTTCTCGGCTCATTCATCTTTTGCCAGTGGGGCAGTGGACAGGACAGGTTAAACTAAAAGGAAAAGTTGGCTGAAATATCCAGCATGAATATGTCATAGAAAGAAGAAGACGTAATACCAATCTCACATCTTTAGAGGGGAGCACCAATACCAACAAATACATGAAGCCAGGATATAAAGCTCAGCACAAGGTAAACAAATGATTTCCAATAACTGAGTAAACTGCTTTTTTCTCCATCACTGGAGGTGCTCAAACAGACATCAGTGACCACTTGCTAGTGATGTGATTGAGAATATGCCTGTGTTGCTGGGAGTTAGATTAGACAATATCTAAGAAATCTCCTTCCCAATAGACTCCATGATTTATTGACTCCATAGCAAAACATAAGAAAAATCAAGTTGATTAGTATTACATAACATTTAAAATCCAAGTATGTCACTATGTTTTTCATAGGGTAGCAAGTCATTCCGTGCCTCACAATGTATCTTCCAAATGCAATCTGTGTTGTGCATATCTAGAATAGATACTATATACGAGATTCCCCAGGAAAAAGCAGACAAATGATAACAGGGCATTAATTTGCATATCCCTGGGCTCTACCAATGGATGGTGACTTGGTTGGGAGAAAACAAAGAGTATTATCATATGTGATTCTCAATACAAAGATGTGCATTGAAAAACAGTTGCTTCACTTCTTTAACACTGACTCAAAGAAGTGAAAGAGGCGGCAGAACCCTTCGGTCTTCAACAAACATCAGTTTCTAGTGTCACATCTGGGCCTGGACTCCCAGAAATGGATGTAGTGTGGTCAGATAGGAATGCGAGTATGAATAGAAGTACAGATAACATTGCTGGACACCAGGGGTGTTAGAACTTTCTGGACTTTTTCATGTATTCTTATGAAAGTAAGTTCCCATTACAAGTTCTTCTCAAAAAATGTTTTTCTAAAACATAATTTTGGTGTATTATAAGATTTCAAAAACAGAACAGATTAAAGCTGCTTTTATTCATTCTACAAATGTATATTGAACACCTATTCTCAATCACACAATGAAATGTCCTTGAGAGAAAAAAGAGAATTTAGAGCAAAGATAATGTCAGAGTGGTTCTGGAGATCCACACTAAATTTGAGAAGCCTTAGATTCCTTCATTGCACCAGCCCTTAGGGAAAGGTTAACACAGAGGTAAAGAGCTTGGGAGCTTACATTAGGCACAGTTGCATTAAATTCGCAGTTCCTCAATTTACCAGTAATAAGACCTTAGGCTAGTTTATTTACTTCTATGAGCCTCAATTACTTCATCTGCAAAGTATGAATAAAAAACAATAATTCTGATTTCCTATGACTATTACAAGGATTAAATAAAGTATGAAAAGCACTTGTCCAACACAAAATGTTCAATGTTGCATTTCTTTGGCTCTAAGACATACCTTTTATGACACTTTAATATTTCTATAATTAGGATATGTTTTATAATAGATGACAACTTATACTCATTGTTGACCGTGCACCAACTGTGAGATAGATGTCATTTTCTGTGCTTATGGATGCTTATATTATTTTCATTTAAACTGGTATATGTACATAGTTGTTTCTACATCTGCTACATTTTAAGTGTCTTAAAGATTACACTATGATTCCATTAAAATAAAATTTATTGTATATTCTAGAGGTAACAGAAAAAGAGTATTGGAGCATATAATATTAAGCACACAAATATCATTGTTGCAAAAATTACCAAAATTTCATATTTTCTGGCAAAGCAACAATCAAGTGCTTAACAGGACCTAAGAAAGAAAGGTACCCACAAATAAATGATGCTGTTACCTTTTGTAACCTAAATAGCTACAAAAATTACCTATTACACACTGAGCTATGGAACTAAAGAGAACAGTAACTGGTACCTGGAAGTAGTAAAGCAATGAGAGGCTAATGTGACCAATTCATATTTTATATAGAACAACTGATAAACTATTAAACAGAAATTAGTGAAAAATCTACATCTGACTTTGAGCTTAAATTCCAAAGATATACGATCAATGAAGAAAAAAAGAAAAAGAAACAAAGAAAGAAAGGGAGGGAGGGGGGAAGAAGGAAGGAGACAGAGGGAGAGAGAGAAAAAAAGAGATGAAGGGAGGAAAAGAGGAAGGAAAAAAGGGAGGGAGGGAGAATAAAGAGGAAAGAAGGAAGAGAAGAAGGAAAAAAGGAAGGAAAGGTGGAAAGGAGGAGGGCAGGAGGGATAGAGGGAGGAAGGGAAAGTACCACCATTAAAACTTGTAGATGAGGCATAATTGGCTTAAAAGAAAATCCTAGAGAAAATAGTGGAACATTGTGTTATGATTTTTTTAATTGTTCGTAGGTATTAATGATGCGTTCATAAGTGATTTAGAAGTGGTAGTCTATGAATGGAAAATTTTAGGAAGAGTACAACAAAATTAATTTATTTTATATTTTTCTTTCAATACATTCCCCAAAAATGATAAATGATAAAAGCCTGAATTTAATTCTAAGAGGGTTCTTCTAGTAAGAATAGAATAAAGATTTGAATAAGATAACATTCTGTTCTAGTCTAATTAATAACTTTTTTGTTGTTATGGCCCACAAAGTAATGATGCATCTTAAAGTTGCTAAGATCTTAGAATGGATAAAATATGTAAGCATTAGCTATTGCAATATAGCTATATCTCCATGATATTAGCAAGATTTCTCTCAAAAATATTTGTTGATGAAAAATAGAGTCACTTTTCACTTTCAAAATTGCACTATAGCTGTCAGGGCCCAAGTTACAGTATGTACAACAGTAGCCAAGCTATTAGACCAAAAAAATGTAGCCACTTACCTGCTTTCTTCATCTCAAATACAGTTGTACAAATTCCTGGAAATTTTCTCTTGGGTAGCCTTTGGTAACACTTCTGCAAGGTTCAGACACATGCAGTTAACACGTCAGCTAACCATTATGATTGACTCAATCTGTCTGTTTGGTCCAAGACGTGATTCAATCAATTTTTTTCTTCTGTGAACTTCCGGCCAGGGTTGTAAGCACCCAACCTTAATAATAGTCTGCAAACAAGAAAGATACCAGAGACAGTTCTGAAGGTCACAACCAAGACAGCTCTTGAGAAATGTTGCCTGTCATCTAAATTTGTCTTGAGTGTTACCCTCCTTCCCCATCAGCAACCGGTTGTAGGCATGAGTTTCACATGTGCATGTACACACACACACATACACACAACACAAACATACACACACAGTACTTTCCAGCTTTCAGCTGGCTGTCAAATACCAGAATAAAGAAAGCTAAACACAAGCAATATTCCAGGAGAAAATATTTGCAATTCTATTGGGATGATAACATGAATATGGGTGATATTTTTTGTCCCCTGCAATCTATTTGTGAAAGGATACAATGGGAGAAATGCAAATAAAAATAATATAATTTGTGGCTTTAAAGCTCCCAGCAACTCAAATCCTGGCATAAACAAGAGGTTTGCAGGAATATTTAGCTAGCCAGCATTTCCTAGTACAGCGAGAACACATACAACTTCTATGAGCTAAAGGAAACAAAAAGAAAATTTTTGAAGTAAAACAGTGGGCAGAATGTGGTAAGCCTACATCTTTTTCACTCCAAGTCCTGGAATGGGAGTAGGAGAAAGCAATAGAACTCCTAATACAAACTCAAATTCAAAAGTAGAAAATTCATAGGATTTTTTTCCTAGGTGAAGCTCTGTAAAATGATAGGCAACTAAAAGAAATAGCCCACAGTTCCAAGATCCTGCAGTAGCAGATAGGGTATAGGGACCTGCTGAATCTGAGGTGTTAGAGGTCAGCAAGACTCTCAGAATTTTTTATGTTACCATAATATGTGAAAAGAGAGTAAAGGTTACTGCATAAATTATTAATCTTTTGCTGGCTGTAGCTTCTGGTGTCCTCATCACGTCTGGTTTCTGCTCTAGCAGCAACCTATTGCTGGATATGTGGTATATTTTGAATTGAGCAACTTACACCATCATGGCAAGAGTGGTCTTACTGAATCAGAGCCACTACCATCTAATTTCCTGGCTGCTTCTTTCATGGCTTATTTTGAACCCATAGGAAAGTGAAAGTTGCTTTGCCAAGGCAGAGTGAGAAACTAGGTCTTTCAACTCTGGATTTTCCAAACACTCTACAAAAAGAAACATTGCTTAACAAATATTTACAATATTGCTCTTGGTGAAATAATATTTTAATAACTTTATTCATGTTTAATTGACATGTGATGAACTATAGTTCAAGTATAAAATATGGTTATTTGACAGACATACGGGTTCACATTGTATATATCTGTGCAGCCATCATCACTACCAAGATAATGAACATGTTCATAATCCCCAGAAGTTTCCTCCTGCAATTACTATAAATTAATTTGAATGTCCTAGAATTAAATATAAATGAAATAATACAATATGTACTCTTCTGTTTATCTGGCTTAATTCAGCATAATTATTTAAAATTCTTCCATGTTGTTGCAGTTATCAATAGTTCATTTTTTTTGTTGCTGAGTAGTATTCTGCAATTGTTTATTCACCTCTTGATGAACATTCAGGTTATTTCTTGTTTACAGCCATTACTAAATAAAGTTTCTATGAATATCCATGTACCACTTTGTATGAATATACGTTTCCATTTATCTTGAGTACATATCTAGGAGTACAATGATGGTGCAATATGGTAGATATATGTTTAAATTTTTAATAAACTATCAAACTATTTTCCAAAATGGTTGTACAGTTTTACATTTTTGCCTGCAGTGTATGAGAGCTCAAGCTGCTCCAAGGCCATACTCTTTCTAAGCACAACATTTTTTCCCCATTTATTTATTTCATTGCATTTTAGGTTTTGGGGTACATGTCAAGAACATGCAAAATTGTTGCATAGGTACACTCGTGGCAGTGTGATTTGCTGCCTTCCTCCCCATCACCTACATCTGGCATTTCTCCCCTTGCTATCTCTCCCCAGCTCCCCACCCCCCACCGTCCCTCCCCTATTTCCCCCCAACTGACCCCAGTGTGTAGTGCTCCCCTCCCTTTGTCCATGTGTTCTCATTGTTCAACACCCGCCTATGAGTGAGAATATGCGGTGTTTGATCTTCTGCTAATTTTAGAAATGCTTTTAAGTGTGTAATACAGTAGTAATACATTATGGCTTTAATTTGCATTTTGCAGATAACTAATTGTCTTGGTCCATTTTCTGTTGCTTATAGCAGAATACTCAAAACTGGGTGATTCAGTAACAAACAAAATGTATTTTTTACAGTTCCAGAGGCTGTCCAAGGTGAAGGGGACACATCCGGTAAGGGCCTTCATGCTGGTGGAAAACTCTCTTTGGAATCCCGAGGGAACAGAGGGCATCACATGGTGAGGGAACTAAGCATGCTAGCTCAGATTTCTCCTCTTTTTCAAAAAACAAAATTTAACTCAAGTAGACATTGATCTCTTCCTCTTCATATAAAGCCATCAGTACTGCTCCTATGTGAACATATTAATTCATTAACCCATCATTCCATTAATTCATGAATGGATTAATCCATCATGAGGGCAGAGGCCTCATGACCCAATCACCTCCTAAAGGTACCACCTCTCAATATTGGCACATTGGGGAATGAATTTCCACATGAGTTTTGGAGGGGACAAATCCATAGCACTAATATTGCTGATAAATTTTTCATATGCATATTTGCCAATATATGCATATCTTTTCTTAGATTACAGGTCTGTTCAAACCTTTTGATCATTTTTATTGGATTATTTGCTGTTTTATTGTCAAATTTTAGGTGTTCTTTATATATTCTGATTTCAAATTCTTTGTCATATATGATATGCTAATAATTTTTCCAGGCTGTAACCTTCTGTTTTCTTAACAAAGTCTTTCAAAGAAAGGTTCTTAAATTTGATGAAGCCATATTTATAAATTTTATCTTTTCTATGATTTTATATAATATTTTAAATAATTGTGTGTATGAAACATTTGTGTTAAGTACTTATGTGTGGAATTTTCCACCTGTGGCATCATGTGAGAACTAAAAACCTTTCTGATTTTGGAGCATTTCAGATTTTGGATTTTCTGATAAAGATGCTCAATTTGTGTTCCAGTTCCACTTGTTGAAAAATTTGTTTTTCCATTGAATTGTTTTTACAACTGTGTCAAAATCAATTAATGATAAATGTACAGGTCTATTTCTGGATTCTCTTTTCTTTTTCATTGATCTTTTTCTCTACTTTGATGCCACTATTTAGATAATTAAAACTTTTAATATAATTTAATATATCTTCAAGTCATATAGTACAAGTTATCCAAATGTATTCATCTTTTTCAAAGTTGTTTTAACTATACTGGACCTTTTGCATTTCCACATGAATTTTAGAAACAGCTTGTCAGTTTACAAAAATGTTTGCTGGTATTTCAATTTTCAACCTCATTTTCTTGACTCAAGGAGGCCACTGGGCTCCACCTGGGCTCCCCTTCCCTACACAGGACTGGTTTCCTATCTCCCAGGAGTCACTGTCCTCCATTGTCTGATGCCAATGCTTGAAAACTGTCATTTAATATATTGTGTCTGGTATTTTAGTTGTATCAGGTCGAAAGGTATATTCATTCAATCTCTGTTATTCCATCTTGTCCAAAAGTACATCAGTGTGATTTTTTAATGTCTTAACTATAATATTTGGGTTAATACATTCTCATGGTATATTGGTTTTGTTTATTTGAGATGACATTTCTAAATCAACCGGTGTTCCTCCCCAAATTAAAATACCTAGAAATATCTTCTTATTTAGGATTCTAAGGCCAGAATTTTAACATATTAAAATCTCTAAAGTGAGAGCAAAACACAGAAATATTAACCTAAACATTGCCAAGCACTTACAATCCCAATGAATCCAAAAAGCCTGATGTTTGGTTTCATATACATGTAGATTGGAATGCTTGCTTTTTGTTTTTCCTGACAGCTATCAAAGTTTATATCCATGAGTGCAAACTACAGTGAATTCACCACTCCATAGCTAGTTAATCCCTTTCTTCCCTTCAAGCAGCTTTGGAATGCAGCCATACCTGAGTCAAGGAGAGCTCACGAGGTTAAAAATAAGAAATATTTTCCTCTAATTAGGGATCATAAAAAATCATTCTACAAGTGGAAAGCAAAATTTTTAACGACAAGTCATATATGGTTGTTTTTAAACTTTCTTATATTATTCTTGACAGAATTCCTTTTTCTCTTGGGATCATTTTGTCCTATTCCCTTCGGCTTCAATTTTGGAGATAAAGCTATTACCAACAAACCATTTGAGAAAGAAAAAAAAGGAAGATGGTATCCCAGGCAGAAAGGCCCATGTTCATCTTATTCGGGCGTGTGCGTGGACCTCTACCACATACTCCACAGTGAAGTGGCTCCTATTCCTTATACTAACAGAATCTAAGAAAACCAGAGAACACTTTTGTCTTGTGTTCTGTCTATATCAAACATTTGCAGACCTGTTATGTTACTGTGCTGCCACAACAGTGTTATTATAAACTACTAGTCTTTACACTATCCTTAAATTATAATTTGCTGGCAGTTTGTACAAGACACTGATCTACTTTGGGGAAAACGAAACTAAAAGCAGTGTTCTCTATCTTAGAGATTATTTGAGTCTTTCTAAACACCATCAGTCACTTGGCTACTAGGCAGACCTCCCCAGCAGTACTTGCTCTGTTTTTAAACATTTTAAAAATCCAAACTTCATTTTTATTTTTTCCACAGTTAGGACCAAGAAACATTGTCATTAAATTCTATTAAAACCTGCCCTCTTCATTTTTAATTTTTTAGATAAGGAAAATTTACCTTTTCCTCTATTTTCTTTACAATAACATTAGCATGTGGACAATCTTACATCTTCAAACTTGGTTCAACAGCCCTGAGGGAAAACTTTATTTATATTAAAAGAAATGAAAGAAAAAAATGTGGTATCTAGAGACGTGGATCTTAAAATTTTTTCTTATGTACAGTGCCAGATACAAATTAGGCTATGAAGCTACTGTAAACCAGAAAATGTCTGAGACAGGTCTCAATCAATGAAAGATTCATTTTACATATATGTATTTATAATAAATTAGAGGTTTATTCTGCCAAGGTTGAGGACACGCCTAAGAAAAAGAGACATAAGTTACAGTGGGATCTGTGGCTTGTGATTTTTCAAAAGAGGGTTTTGAAGACTTCAATATTTAAAGGGGAAAAAGTGTCTAGAAAGGGAAAGAGGAAGAGTCCATTATGCATTTGTCTTATACTCAGCAAATCTGCATTTAATATAAGATAAAGTAAACACACAGTAGAAGTTAAATGTTCATCCATCTTAGGGTGGGCAGAGGGATGATTTCTAATCTTGTCTTTGTCTCTCACCTGTGAAGATAAGCTGATAATTAACATCATCGTCAGGGTGAAAGAGGCCACCTGGGTAGCTACATAGCCTTCTAATAATATTTTGCAGCCATCTCTTTAGGAACAAAAGAAGGCAGTTTTTTTCCATGACTCAGTCCCCAAGCTTAACTTTTCCCTTTGGCATAGTGAGTTTGGGGTCCAAAGATTGTTATTTTCCATTCACACTACCTAATAGAAATCCCCTCCATTTGTGTGATGGTATGAGGAAAAATCTGGAGAAGCAGTAATTGTCTTAATAAATATACAAGAGACTTGGAAATGAGGGAAAAAAATTAAATCCAATTGTTCTGGATCATTACAGAAAATAATGAAAAAAATGTTCTGGATTTTTACTAGAAAGGGGAGCCCAATTCAGACCCCAAGAGGGGCTTCTTGGATCTCACACAAGAAAGAATTCAAGGTAAGTCCACAAAGTAAAGTGAAAGCAGGTATATTAGAGAAGTAAAGAAACAAAAGAATGGCTACTCAACAGACAGAGCAGGGTGCTCCTGAAAGTGAGAGGAGGAACAAGCCCACCTTAGGTAAAATGCTTGTTTACATATAAGATAACAAAGAAAAAAATGGGGAGGTGTCATCTAGTACAAGGCCTCCTGACATAGGATTGTTCATCTTTGTGTAACTACTGACTTTTGCAAGAATCTATATTATCTTTAAAGCAAAACTTATTCTTAAACTAAAAATGCTTTTCTTCTTGACATATCAGGACATCAGTATATTTCCTGGGTCTGTGAAGTCCTGGGTCTGTTTAGTAAACATTATTAATCTACTCCCTTAACCATAAACATCTTGTGGCTAAGAATGCCTACCCTCCTGGGAATGCAGCCAGCAGGCTACCTTACCCAGACCCTATGCAAGATGGAGTCACTCTACTTTGAATGCTTCTGACACAATTAGCTTCATATAGAGAGGCTTTATCACAAAATAATATGCCACAACACATAAGGATTACATCTTTCCTCACTTTGCCTTCCAACCATTTACTGAATAGAATATCCTTTCCCCATTGCTTGTTTTTGTCAGGTCTGTCGAAGATCAGATGGTTGTAGATGTGTGGTGTTATATCTGAGGTCTCTGTTCTGCTCCATTGGTCTATATGTGTGCTTTGGTACCATGCTGTTTTGGTTATTGTAGCCTTGTAATATAGTTTGAAGTCAGGTAGCATGATGCCTCCAGCTTTGTCCTTTTCGCTTGGGATTGTCTTGGCTATGCAGGGTCTTATTTGACTCCATATGAAATTTAAAATAGTCTTTTTCTAGTTCTGTGAAGAAAGTCAGTGGCAGTTTGATGGGAATAGCACTGAATCCATAAATTACTTTGGGCAATTTGGCCATTTTCACAATATTGATTCTTCCTATTCATAAGGATAGAACGTTTTTCCATTTGTTTGTGTCATCTCTTATTTCCTTGAGCAGTGGTTTATAGTTCTTCTTGAAGAATTCCTTCCCATCCCTTGTAAACTGTATTCCTAGGTATTTTATTCTTTTTGTAGTGATTGTGAATGGGAGTTCATTCATGATTTGGCTCTGTGCTTGCCTATTGTTGATGTAAAGGAATGCTTGTGATTTTTGGACATTGATTTTGTATCCCGAGACTTTGCTGAAGTTGCTTATCAGCTCAAGAAGTTTTTGGACTGAAAAGATGGGGTTTTCTAAATATAAAATCATGTCATCTGCAAACAGAGGCAACTTGACTTCATCTTTTCCTATTTGAATACCCTTTATTTCTTTCTCTTGCCTGATTGCCCTAGCCAGAACTTCCAGTACTATGTTGAATAGGAATGGTGAGAGAGGGCATCCTTGTCTTATGCTAGTTTTCAAAGGGAATGTTCTCAGCTTTTTCCCATTCAATGTGATATTGGCTGTGGATTTGTCATAAATAGCTCTTATTATTTTGAAATATGTTCCATTAATACCTAGTTTATGGAGAGTTCTTAACATGAACGGATGTTGAATTTTATCAAAGACCTTTTCTGCATCTGTTGAGATAATCTTGTGGTTTTTGTCTTTGGTTCTGTTTATGTGGTAGATTATATTTATTGATTTGCATATGCTGAACCAGTCTTGCCCAGGAATGAAGTTGATATGATCATGGTGGATAATTTTTTTTGATGTGCTGCTGAATTTGACTTGCCAATATTTTATTGTGGATTTTCACATCGATGTTCATCAGGGATATTGGCCTAAAGTTTTCTTTTTTTGTTGTGTCTCTTCCCAGTTTTGGTATCAGGATGATGCTGGCTTCATAAAATGAGTTAGGGAGGAGTTCCTCCTTTTTAATTGTTTGGAATCGTTTTAGAAAGAATGGTACCAGTTCTTCTTTGTATTTCTGGTGGAATTTGGCTGTGAATCTGTCTGGTCCTGGGCTTTTTTTGGTTGGTAGGCTATTAATTACAGCCACAATTTCAGAGCTTGTTGTTGGTCTATTCAGAGATTCAACTTCTTCCTGTTTTAGTCTTGGTAGGGTATACATGTTCAGGAATTTATCCATTTCTTTTAGATTTTCTAATTTATTTGCATGGAGGTGTTTGTAGTATTCTCTGATGGTAGTTTGTATTTCTGTGGGGTCAGTGGTGATGTCCCATTTATCATTTTTTGTGTGCGTGTCTATTTGATTCTTCTCTCTCTTCCTTTTTATTAGTCTACCTAGTGGTCTACCCATTTTGTTAATTTTTTAAAAACCAGCTCTTAGATTTGTTCAGGTTTTGGAGGGTTTTTCACATCTCTATTTTCTTTAATTCTTTTCTGATCTTAATTGTTTCTTGTCTTCTGCTAGTTTTTGGATTTGTTTGCTCTTGCCTCTCTAGCTCCTTTAACTGTGATGTTAGTGTGTCAATCTGAGATTTTTCTACCTGTCTGATGTGGGGATTTAGTGCCATAAATTTACCTCTTAACACTGCTTAGCACTTCAGTCAATCATAGGTTCAGTCTTTTTATGAAGTCCCATATTTCTTGGAGGCTTTGTTTATTCCTTTTCATTCTTTATTCTTGTTTGCATGTCTTATTTCAGCAAGGTAGTTTTCAAACTCTGATATCCTTCTTCCACTTGGTCACTTTGGCTATTGATACTTGTGTATGCTTCACAAAGTTATCATGCTGTGCTTTTCAGCTCCATCAGGTTATGTTCCTCTCTAAACTGGTTATTCTAGTTAGCAATTCCTCTAACCTTTTATCAAGATTCTTAGCTTCTTTGCATTGAGTTATAACATGCTCCTTTAGCTCATCATAGTTTTTTATCACCCATCTTCTGAAGCCTACCTCTGTCAATTCATCCATTTGATCCTCTGTTCAGTTCTCCACTCCTGATGAAGAGACATTGCAATCATTTGGAGAAGAGGTACTCTGGCCTTTTTTGTTTTAAGCATTTTTTTCATTGATTACTTCTCATCTTCGTGAGTTTGTCTAGTTTTGGTCTTTGAGGATGCTGACCCTTGGATGGGGTTTTTGTGTGAGTCTTTTTTGTTGTTGTCAATGGTGCTGTTTTCATTTTCTGCTTGCTTTTCTTCCAGTAGTCAGGTCCCTCTTCTGTATAGCTCCTGCAGTTTGCTGGGGGTTCACTTCAGGCCCTGATTTGCTTCTGTGCCTGAAGATGTCACTCAAGGAGGCTGGAGAGCAGCAAACATGGGTGCCTGCTCCTTCTTCTGGGACTTCTGACCTCGAGGGGCTCCAATCTGATGCCAGTGGGATCACTCCTGTATAGGGTATCTGACAACCCCTGTTGGAGGGTCTCACTAATTGGGTGGCACGGGGAATGGACCCACTGAACAAAGAACTTTGTCCCTTGGTGGAGAGGGTGTGTTTCATTGGGGGGAAACCCACTCATCTGGGCTGTTCAGATTCCTCAGAACTACCCGGAGGAGAGGCTAAGTCTTCTGGTCCACAGAGACTGTAGCCACCTCTCCCCATATGGGCTCAGACCCAGGGAGATCTGAGTTCTGTCACTGAGCCTCTGGCTGGAGTTATTGGAGATCCTGCAGGGAAGCCCCACTCAGTGGGGAAGGATGGGTTGGGGTTAGACCTGAAGAGACACTCTGGCCACAGACTGCCACATCCAGTGTGTTGGGCTGTGGTAACAAGTCTTAGGACCAAGCTATTCAGCCACCCTGGCTTCAGCAGGGGAAAAGCATAGCCAGAGCTATAGAAATGGCTGCTGCCCTTCCCCTGCCCAGGGAGCTTAGCATATTAGTCAGTTGCAAGTTTCAGTGCTGGAGGCTGCCCCTCCCGCAAGGAGCTCAAATGGCTTAGACAGCAGGCAGCCTGCAGCGGTGCTGGCTGCCCCTCCTTCTGGGAGTTAAGTAGGCTTAAGCAGATTTTAGCTGAGAGGCTGTAAGAATATGCATATTCCAGGGTTGGAACAGCAGGCCCAGGCGGCATGAGTTCGTGAATGGGATCTTCCAATCCTTGAGTTGCATGGTTCCACGGAAAAAGCACAATTTCCGTGGCTGGGTAGTGGGCTCACTCACCTCCTCCCTGCCCTGTGTGGTTCTCAGATGGGCTGCTGGACCACACTGCTCTTCCTTCTGTCCATGGGTCATGCCAGCCTTCTAGTCAATTTTGATGACAGCACCAGGATTCTTTGGTTGCTGGTGAAGGAGTCACATGCTTGTTATGGTTTTGTTCAGCGGGAGCCTCTGAGCACCTCTGCTTCTATTTGGCCATCTTATTATTGCAGATTAACCGTTTCTTATCAAAACTGGTTGCAAATGTTGTCCCGTTCCTTTTATTGTGACTGTAATGATTTTTACATTTTTAATGAAATAAAATTTATTATACTTTTCTTTTATAGCTCTTCATTGTTTTGTTTGCTTTTCATTCTTTACACAGCTGCCATAGCATGCTAAACGTATGATTAGCTCTGACCCAGAATCTCTACCAACACATCAAGATTCATTTGTCATAAATAAAAAGATTGCAGGAAAAGGACATTAGTGAATGCGTATGTCTCCCCTGTGTAAATAATCCTTAATTACACCATATGTAACCCCTATTGGACAGTGTTGACCACATGAATGAATTGTGTTATGGTTTGGAGTGGTTTGCCTCTGCCAAAACTCAGGGTGCAATTTGATTCCCAATATGACAGTGTTAAATGGCAGAGTTTAGTGGAAGGTGTTTGTTTCATGGGTGAATAGATTAATGCCCTCTTGCAAGAATAAGTGAGTTCTCACTCTCCAGAGAATGAATTAGTTCCTAAGAGAGCAGGTTATAAGTGACTCCAGCCTCTCCTGCGTGTCTCTTTGTGCACACCTTCTTCCCCCCCGAGTTTCTGCCGTAAACTGAAGTGTGAAACCCTCACCAGATGGCCTGCCCAGTCTTTGACTTTCCAGCTCCCGAATCATGAGCCAAATAAACTTTATTTTTGTAAATTACCGAGTCTCAGGTATTGTTATAGCAACACAAAACAGACTAAGACAAATTATACCCCAAGTCTATATCTTGAGTCCTCTTAAGTCCGTTGTTCAAAACATATGCTCAGTCCTATATTAGTACCCTCACTAAAAAGAAAATTATTTGCTTAGTATTTCTATCAACAAACATTTACTGAGCACCTCCTTGAACTTGGTCAGATTGAAGAGCATTTCAGTTGTAACCAAAATTATTCTCTTAATTGAGAATCAATGCCTAAAAAGTATGTTTAAGTGATTTCTTACACAGCAAACATCTGGATGAGCTTACTCTTCCACTTCCATCTGTTTGACATTTGAAGTCATCAGGGTCATCAGCAATAAAGGTCAAATAAGGAGTAGGTAAAGGAAGTGAGAAGTAAAGTATGCATATTTATTAGGCAGCACAAACAAAGCTGCAAAATAAGAAGTGGAGTAAGTTGGTTCCACCCTAGAACTAAAATCTGGAAATAAACTTTCTGAAGCATAATCCGACTTCTGCTCCCAAAGGCAATAATACCAAGCCCATTTTGATTTATCTCCAAAATACCCTCTGTTATCCTCTTCCAGCAGCATTTCTTTAGAATTAAAATTGTATTTGGATTAGGATTAAAATGCTAATCAAGGACTTGTTCACTTCAAGACAATTTTTAAATCTTCAAGATCTGGAAACAAGGCAGCCAAGTACCAAGAAACATAAGAGTGGAAGATGTTCTTGTTTTCTGACAAAGAAAAGAAAGATGCCGTTACTAACCTCACCACATCCTCCACTCCCTAGCCCAGCTGATTTCTGAGTGACATTAGTTTGGCCATTTTATAGCCTCTTTTACAAGCTTTGTTCAGACCGAAAACAGCATACTGCGCTGAGTAAAAAGACAGACTGACTCAGCCCCACTCTTCTTTAGTAACCTCAGTCAGTGGCTCTTGGCCTAAAAGTCTCATGACACTTTTTCTCTTCCCAAACAGATACGAGCTTTTACTTTCTCAAATCATCATCTTTGCACATGCTGGTAGGTGCATGTTGTATGATCCTCACTGTATACAGTCATGCATTACTTAATGACACAGAGACATTCTGAGAAATGTGTTGTTGGGCAATTTCATCATAATGCACACGTCACAGAGTGTACTTACACAAACTTAAGATGCTAAGCCTATTATGTACCTAGGCTATACAGTATAGCCTGTTGATCCTATGCTACGAACTTGTACAGCATCGTGGTACTATACTGAATACTGTAGGCAATTGTGATACAATGATATTTGTGTATCCAAATTTATCTAAACATTTAAAAAATGTACAATAAGGTCAGGCACAGTGGCTCACGCCTGTAATCCCAGCACTTTGGAAGCCTGAGGTGGGAGGATCCCCTGAGGTCAGGAGTTCAAGACCAGCCTGGCCAATGTGGCAAAATCCCGTCTCTACTAAACATACAAAAATTATCCAGGCATGATGGCATGCGTCTGTAGTCTCAGCTATTCAGGAGGCTGAAGCAGGAGAATCGCTTGAACCCAGGAGGCAAAGGTTGCAATGAGCTGAGATTGCGCCACTGCACTCCAGCCTGGTGACAGACCAAGACTCCATCTCAAAAAAAAAAAAAAAAAAAAGAAAATGTACAATAAAAATATAATATTATAATCATATGAGGCCACCATCATATATGTGGTGTGGCATTAACCAAACATTGTTATGCAGTGTATGACTATACTTCCAACCATTGCATTCATTTGCAGACTTTTTGTATACGACTCCTACCCCTCCCCAACAGATTGTATAGATGTATCTACTTCTTGTTTCCTTTTGTGGTTGCTGAACAAAGTGCTTGCAGAATCAAAGTGAGACTGGTAGACTCTCTTTCTTATACTCTGTCTCTATGCCTTTTCTCATTTCCCCAATTCTTTTGAGCTTGAAAATTAAAATGATGAGAAATATAATTGGCTGAATATTTGTGTCTTTGTAACTTCACCTGATGAAATTTAATCACCAATGTGATGATTTTAGGAGGTGGAGTGTTTGGGAGGTGATTAGGCCATGGTGGTGGAGTCCTCATGAATAAGATTATTATCCTTATAAAAGGGATCTCAGAGAGCTCCTTTACCCCTTGCACCATAGACAGTGAGAAGACCACCATCTGTGAGTTATGAAGTGGGCCCTCATAGACACCAAATCTGCTGGTACCTTGATCTTGGACTTCCCAACCTCCAGAACTGTAAGAAATAAATTTTTGTTGTTCATAAGCTACCCAGTCTATAGAATTCTGTTATAGCAGCCCAAAACAGACTAAGACAAGGAAAAATGAAACACTGCTCACAGAGGGAAAATAAACAAGTTCTGATTCTTCTCCAAACCTGCCTGGATCATAATCCAGGATACACACTTTTAACAGAAGAATAGTGAAACTTTTTACCAGGCAAATAGCATATTACCCTGCAGGGTGGTCTGATACAGCGCTTCACCCTGCAGGGTGGTCTGATACAGC
>NW_022436954.1:35356638-35479443 GCF_009761245.1 Sapajus apella | reverse complement strand
GCAGGGTGGTCTGATACAGCGCATCACCCTGCAGGGTGGTCTGATACTTCTCTACTTTGCAGACCACAGTGCACTAGGACTACGTTTACAGATTGTCGCATACTTTACTTAGAATGGGTCAAAAGTCTCCCTTCTGAGTGATACTTCCTTCTGAATGTTCTGAACATTGGAATTCGTAGGGCTCTCTCCTTTCTTTCCTGCCAAGATTATTCAGATTGAGTGAGACTCTCACTGGCTGACTGTTGGCCAGACAAAATATGTATTTAAACAGACAAATTATCTGACCATTATTAAATAATAGAATTCCTTAAATTCTACAGCTTAGCTATCACAACAACTAACAAATATTTGGCCCTTGCTATATGCTTGGCTGTGTACTAATCACAGGGAATATAAAAGCAAGTAAAATATAACCTTATTGGTACCTTTAAGGAACTCTCAGTCTAGTGGGAGAGATAGCTAAGTTACATATTCTAATACACTGCAATACATACTATAAAAGAACAGAGAAAAAATGCCATTGAAACACTAACTACAAAATCATCTCATTGAAATATTAAATAGGAAGTGACCAACTTAACCTAGGATGTGAACATGTATTCATTGAGTACCCCCTATGATCCAGTTACAAGGGAAAGATGGGCACTAATGTTCAGAAATTGAGAAGGGGCTTTTAGAGGAAATTAAATTACAACCAAGATATGAGAAGTGAGTTGGAATTAGCCAGGAAAGAAGTTAGAAAAGGGGGTTCCTGGCAGAGAGTTGGCTTGAGTGAAGACTTTCAGATAAGATGTAAGATTTTTAGAACCCTTATAGCTTGAATACAGGAAACTAAGTTGGGAGTCCCAGGAGATCAAAATTTAGAGGCTGGGACCAGGCAACTCAAGGTCTGGTAGGCCAGCTAAAGAGATGACATTTTTCTCTAAGTGCACTGAGAGGCCATTAAAGAGTGTAAATTGGTAGTCAAATTTCTCCCAAATTGCTCTGAGTCCTTCTCACATATTTAAATGACCATCGTACAGTACTATACAGATAGACACTATTTGAGTTTCGGGTGCAAGACTCAACCTCTTTGCAACAGTCTCCTCTTCTGAATTAACTCCTGCACTCATTTTCAATGATTACATCTCCTCCTTGAGTATTTAACTGTCTCCTCTGTCTTCCCTATCTGACTGCCCCCACATACCTTACATCTAGTACCTGTGCCCCCAGAATCCCCTTCAGCCAAGCTGATCCGTAGTTTTCATACTTCTTAGGGTGTTTTCTCCCCTCTAGCTTTCTGAATCACCAACCCCTTTGACCTCCTTCCCTTCCCTCAGACTGTAATTCTTACTTCCACGTCTCTGACTCTCCCTAGCTCCTCTCTTCTATGATTTGGTGTGTACCGTGTTCATGGGTGAAATGAGCAGGAAAGATCAGACTCATTGAATCTGATAATGATAGCAAATTGCGTGTAGCCTTTTTCTTTACTTGTGTTTTCTATCCTGACTGAAAATATGAAATATTTCCATTATTGTAGAATATATTTCACAGCTTACCTACTCCCTGTTTGGCAGTTTTAGAGCATTTCTAATAGGTACTTTTCCTGCAGAAAAGTGTGGTAGAGACACTTAGTGCTCATTTATATCTGGCTTTTCTCTCCTTCTGGGCACATGAAAGGGTAAGACTCCCTTTCTCTTTGCACCGAGGCAGGGCCATGTCACTAGCCAAAGGTCTGTAATACCAAAGTGACATGTGTCACTTTGGAGCCAATGCATTCAAGTGCAGCACAAGACTCTTCAGAGCCCTTGTCTCCTGCTGCACCAAGCCAGGAGGTCCCACATTGCAGATGGTGCACCAGAGGTGCCCATATAGAGGAAAGTTGCTGAGTTACCTTCTCCTATAGTGAACTTGAATTTGATGTTAACATTTTTGTGACATCTGTTATCATAGCATATCATAGCACATTCTGATATTCTAATATAGAAAGGTTGTGAGAACCGATCAGACTCCCTTCTCACATTATCCTTATTTCCTTGCAAGCATTCTCATTGTCTTCATAGGTGTGTTTTATTGCCTGTATTTTACAGGAAGTTTGTTTGTGATTATTCTTGTTAATTAAGTCTCCCTCTGCCTCTAAGCAATGTTCTTATAGCAAATAATTATATTCACTTCATTGAGTTAACATAACAAAAAGCACAAACTAATCAAATTTTATTTCACTCTCCCCCTTCTTTTCATCTTTCATTTTATCCTTCCTTCCTTGCTACCTTCTTTTCTTCTCTACTTCTTGCTTTTTTCTTTCTTTGATCCATTTCTCCCCCTCTGTCCTTTTCACCTTCTGCAAACAATGGATGCTCACTAAATGCTACTGATTACCTATTAGTTGATTTTTTTTTTAATTCCCAAAGTGCTAAGTACTATATCCTTCTCCTTATCTTCCCCTCTCTTGCTTTCCTCTCTCCTCCCACCTTGGGACCCCTACTCTGGTTTAAAATAACACTCTTTGTTTTTGTTGTGATTTTTTTTTCTCCTTTGACATGGTTCAGGGACTCAATCTGACAGTTTGAGGGAATGTTGAGAATGAGGGCTTCCATCTCCTCTTTGGGTTTCTAGGCTGCATGGTGGAACCAAATCTCCACAAAGCCTCCTTATACTATTTTCTCTAAAAGTTATACTATGGCCAGGCGCCGTGGCTCACGCCTGTAATCTCAGCACTCTTGGAGGCCAAGGTGGGTGGATCACCTGAGATCAGGAGTTAGAGACCAGACTTCCCAACATGGTGAAGCTCCATCTCTACTAAAAATGCAAAAAATTAGCTGGGCACCTGTAAATCCCAGCTACTCAGGAGACTGAGGCAGGAGAATCACTTGAACCCAGGAGGCGGAGGTGGCAGTGAGCTGAGATCATGCCACTGTACTCCAGCCTGGGAAACAAGAGTGAAACTCTGTCTCAGAAAAAAAAAAAAAGTTATACTATTTAAATAATCAGAGACAGTCAATAGATCACAAAAACCTTTGACAAGGAGAAGTCACAGAATTTAAAGATCTGTCACAGAAATATTTAGATTCATAATTCCAACCTAAATTTTTCTACCACTTCTCTAAAATGATAAATGATCTAAAGAAAATTTTAAAGTGCACTAAAAATGATAAGGGATAAGCCAGTCTTGAGCTGGCAGTCTTGCTGGCACTGTATAGTAGTGTTTACACACATATAAGCAGCTGGAATTGGGCAATGATGCTCACCTATTTCCTTATACAGCCACTACTCCTGAAGTCCTTCTTTATCTTTAAATTCGCCCAGTTTCTGTCCTTTAATTTGGTCCCTAGTTTTCAGCCCTAGACTCAACTCAACTACTGTCCTTATCCATAGATGGTGCTTCTTGACTTTAGTCTTCAAAGTCCTCTGTCTGGCATGTCTATGTTTAGACATTTCCTCTGGCTTTATTCATTCTGGGTCAACCCTCAGAAGCCCACCTTAGTTCTGACCTCAGCAGCCCAAGATGGAATTGGGCACATATGAACAACATAGAACAGAAAACATTTTAGAAATGAATATGAAGTGTTTAAACAAAAGGCCATGCTGTGTTACTTTGCAAGTCAGTTGTTAAACATGGATATTATTTTAAAATAAACTGGCTGGGTGCAGTGGCTCAAGCCTGTTATCCCAACACCTTCAGGACTAACGCATGCAGATTGCTTGAACCCAGGAGTTCCAGACCAGCCTGGGCAACATCGTGAAACCCCGTGTCTACAAAACAAAACACAAAAACTACCCAGGCATGGTGGTGCTCACCTGTACTACTAGCTACTCAGGGGGCTGAGGCAGGAGAATCACTTGAACCTGGGAGGTTGAGGCTGCAGTGAGCTGTGATCATGCTACTGCACTCTACCCTAGGCAACACAGCAACGACCTGTCTTAAAATAAATAAACAAACTTTTACCTAAGCTATGTTAAAATAAAGGGACTATATATGCAAACTAATCATTTCTTAATTATTTTACTAGATTTTTACTATTTTCTATTCTCTTGGGGTTATTTGCATCTAATTTATCTGTATGGTGGGAATGTTATATAATGGTGTATCACTGTGTACGTCTTCCCAACTTTGAGTTCAATGACATTGGCCATTGTAAAAGTATTTTGACTAAGGAAATCAACAAATACTACAAATGAAGGAATCTTCCTCTATACACCCAGCTGGTCAACACCTAACAGCAAGGGTGGCAGTTTCTCTTGGATGTGGTTAATAAAGACAAAAACCATAAGATAAGGGAATTATTCATGGTTACTTCCCCAGAATGTGCTCCTATACTGTTCCTTTCCTTAGCAGGGCCCTAAATCATACAGGCATGTAGTTTGCTACATTAGCTGGGCACCTATAATTCCAGCTACTTGATACCTTTGCCTTCAATTGCAAAACAGGGTCTTTATTGTCTTAAGCCAAGTGGTTTAATCCCAAACCTCACTACAGTAAGCCTGGTTTGAAGACGTATTCATGATCCAAACCAGGCCAACTATGACCACTGAGGCTGATTTGAAGGAGCTGCATTTAAGCTCCCAGGAAATCCAATCTGTCATTCCTGTTACATATGAATAAGGAAACACATATGCCTGGAAGACACTGGTAATCATCTTGGAACACAAATGAAAGAGACTGCCCATGCATGAATATAAGCCAAGGACATAGAACCAACAAATAGAGAAAAACTAGGTTCTGGACCAGGCCTTCTCTGAATATTTAATCTTAGGCTTTCTGTAAGTTAATGTGCACAGTTAGACAGAAGTGGATTTTTAGTTATTTGTACAAAAATGATTCCTTTCTAATACACAACATGAAGGTGCATCTTTAGATGAGGTCACTGCAGGAAGAAAGTAAACACTCTTCACCCTTCGGATGATAACTTTACCTGTGTATATGCCCAATTCTCTAAAAAGACAGCAAACTCTTTGTAGGCTGAAACTTTTTATTGTGCATCTTTGTGTCTGTAATTACCTTAACACTGCACCCTGCAAGTGGGGAGCAAGTAGTAAGTGCTTAATATAGGTTTGCTTAATTGAATTGGTAAGTCAGAGAGGGATTGTGCAAGAAGTGGAATGAATCAGAGTAAATTCCTCTTCTCTTCTTTGGCCAAGAAGCCAATATGAATCCATCTGTTGTCATTTCTGAATGTCCCAGGGAAAAAAGGAATGAAGCAATGTAGCTCTTGAGTCCAACAGTCCAGTCTTTTAACAGGGAAGTTATAGCTTTCTTCTAAGATAAAGTGAAAATAGGCCTTGGTCTCCCAGTTGGCATAAACAGTAAGAAAACTTCTTTGGTCTATGTTTTCATGATGCTAAGTATCTGGATAAGAACTAAAATGTGCAGTCAACATGCTTCAAAAACTCTATGCATGTGATACCACATCAGCAAAATATCCAGTTACTTAACCAGACTTCTCATTGTCTCTGCAGGAGCGTGGGTTGCTTATGTCTGTGAAAGTGATGACAATGAGTATAACAGTCCCAGAACAGTGTGGCACTGTGAGTCTGAAAGAAGCCAGTCCCTTATTACTTGGGAGGGAGATAGAGTGGAACACTGGCAAGTCAACCTGAATGTTTCAGTTACATTCCAAGGAAGAAAGAGAAAATACCCATGGAAACAGGAGCGCTGCCTGTGTCTGCTTTCCCACGCTTCCTCGGTTTCCTTTCCTCTACAGCCCTATTTGATGTTCGACACACATCTTATTTACATATTTTTCTTTTTTTTGAGACAGGGTCTCACTCTGTCACCCAAGCTGGAGTGCAGTAGTACGATCTAGGCCCACAGCAACCTCCCTCTCCTGGATTCAAGCAATTCTCCTGTCTCAGTCCCTTGAGTAGCTGGGATTACAGGCATGCACAATCATGCCCAGCAATTTTTTTTATATTTTTAGTAAAGACGGAGTTTCACCATGTTGGCCAGGCTGGTCTCGAACTTCTGACCTCCAGTGATCCACCCACCTTGGCCTCCCAAAGTGCTGGAATTACAAGCATGAGCCACCATGCCTGACCTATTTTCATAAATTTTTCTATTTCCCAAAATGTAAGTGCCAGGAAGGCAAGAATTTGTCTTTATTTTTGTTCACAGCTGTACCTAAAATAGTTTTTGACACACAGCAAATGCTCAAGAAATATTCATTAAGAAAATGAATGGTCTTTAGGATGGCCATTTGCCAATCAATTAGATATTAAAATGGCTGAGTTAAAAAAAATTCCCCCCTCCCACCAAGTTATATTAAAAGACCTTGTGACAATTAGTTCTGGCTCAATAAAATCTAACTGTGTGACTATAATCAATTTGCTTAACTTTCTGATCCTTCATTTCTCCATCTGGAAAATGAGCATAATAGTACGAGAAACATTCTTCAAAAGCTTTCAAGAATCTCAAAAGAGGCAAGAACTGTAAAACTATTAGATTCAAGATTCAATACAGATGCTTAGTATTGTTTCATAAAATTAAATAGGGATCTCACTGTCCTTTTACTTACTAAACTGGCAAAATTTAGTTTTTCAGCTTCCATTCTTATACATGCTAATGACAGTGCATTAAGAAACTTTCTGTATTTTCATTTCATCCAAAGTATTGTTTATATCAGTTTTAATTAACCAATCATTTTCAAACAAAACTGCCATTTCTGACACTTTAAATTTGCCTTCAAAGGTCACAAACTTTTAAAGATAAAAATAGACATACTCAAAAATCCGACCTAACTGATATTTATTGAGACACGTGGAATGGCATTTTTCCAGGGTAGTCATTCCGTCCCCCTCCCAACATGTCAATAACAAACCAGGTTTTTGTTTTGGAAATTCCATTTATTCTCTTCTCATTTTCTCCTTCAAGCTAAATTCTATTTTAGAGTCTCCCCTACCAATCTTTAAAAAGCGACCCTGTACCTTTAATAGCAGAGACCTGGTAAGAGGTTTTCTTCCAAACTTGTTCCCTGGCTTCCAAGTGACGAAACCAGCTGTAATTTGAGAGCAGAGAGATCCTCAGGATATCTTTAGCCAAAGGAAACTCTCCGCATTCCCACCCAGTCCAGAAATTGAAATACTATCAGGGGGCAAGAGCCTTTCTCTCCAGCTACACGCTCCATCTCCCGGGAGCAAGGGGAAACTCCGAGAGGAGGGCGACGGAGCCAGCATCGTGCCAGCGCCGCGGAGGAGGGGTTCCCCGCTCCGCCTGTGCTGCGCCCGGGAAAGGGCCGGCGGAGTTGCAGCCACCGAGCGAGGGGCGCAGGGGTAGGTGCATCCTGAGCTGCTGCGGCCGCGCTACCCAGACGCTGGTGTGCAGAGCCACATGAAGCCTGCTGGGGACTGGGGGCCAGGGAGCAGCAAGCCAGCTGGGACGGAGGCTGAGGCAGCCGCTGTCTCAGGGAGACGCTGACTCGCAAAGACACTCCCTTCCTTGTGCCTGGGTGAAAAGTCTTCTCCTGGGGTCCCTGGCCATCCTGAATATCCAGAATGGTGTTTCTGAAGTTCCTCTGCATGAGTTTCTTCTGCCACCTGTGTCAAGGCTACTTCGATGGCCCCCTCTACCCAGAAATGTCCAATGGGACTCTGCATCACTACTTCGTGCCCGATGGGGACTATGAGGAGAACGATGACCCCGAGAAGTGCCAGCTGCTCTTCAGGGTGAGTGACCACAGGCGCTGCTCCCAGGGGGAGGGGAGCCAGGCCGGCAGCCTGCTGAGCCTCACCCTGCGGGAGGAGTTCACCGTGCTGGGCCGCCAGGTGGAGGATGCTGGGCGCGTCCTGGAGGGCATCAGCAAAAGCATCTCCTACGACCTGGACGGGGAAGAGAGCTATGGCAAGTACCTGCGGCGGGAGTCCCACCAGATCGGGGATGCCTACTCCAACTCGGACAAATCCCTCACTGAGCTGGAGAGCAAGTTCAAGCAGGGCCAGGAACAGGACAGCCGGCAGGAGAGCAGGCTCAACGAGGACTTTCTGGGAATGCTGGTCCACACCAGGTCCCTGTTGAAGGAGACACTGGCCATTTCTGTGGGACTCAGGGACAAATACGAGCTGCTGGCTCTCACCATCAGGAGCCATGGGACCCGACTAGGTCGGCTGAAAAATGATTATCTTAAAGTATAGATGGAAGGGTCCAAATGCTAGGGAGAAGGAATCAAATCTGCCCCGTTTTGGAGGGTGGGGGACAGAAGATGGGGCTACATTTCCCCCACACCTACTACTTTTTTAATATCCAGATTTGCACTTTGAGAATAAATCTGAGGTCATCTTTAAAAAGAAAGAAAATTGGAAACTTGAGTGATTCTGATTTTAGTTTTGCTTTTGTATATTATTTATGTGATTGTTATGGAATTATCAACCGGAAAGAACAATTTTAAACAATGTCATTTCTAGATGGCTTTCTAATTCTACAGTGATACCTGTTTCAGCCACATCTAAAAGAGCACAGTTTATGTGGTGGGGAACTGAACTTCCCCATCCTGTAGATTATGTGGAAATATCCCAAATAATAGTGCATAGCTCCTCTCAGCCTCTAGCCTTCACTCCACTCCTGGGCTCTAAAAGCTATCCGAGTTGCCTGTTTTTCAGATGAGGTTCAAGGTACTGCCTTGCGTGCCTGGCAACCCATGGAAGTTGTTTGTTACTTCTTCTTTTCTCTCTTATTTATTAACCATGGTCTGAGAGTTGTTTTGATTTTTTGTAATGGCATTGCCACAAAACTATAGGCAAATCTCGTTTGCAGGGAGATTTCTGGTGCCTCTGTGGGTGTGTGTCAGTTAAAGTGGCCACATTTAAGAAGGCCAAGCTTTGTAGTGATTGCACAGCCACACTGATAATGCTGATTTTTGATTCTCATTGTATGTCTATGCTTTGTCATCAGTGCTACAGTAAATTACAAAGAAGTAGATAGATTGTTTGAACACACCCCCAAATGCCTATGATTTAGGTTACCAATATATTCTTTCTCATTTGGGGTTTTGCTTCTGTTTGTTTATTGGAAACTTGTACTTCAAATAGGGGGAATTCTAATTCTAACAACTCCTTAGCTAAGTTTTATTATTCACCCAATAAATATGTTTTCATATAATACTGGCTTACTTTGTAATTTACATCTGTAACTTTCATATTTCCAAAAGGGATCAATGCAAAAGGAGAGAGAAGGACTGGACTTAAGCCAGTTTACTTAGAGTATATGATAAAGAAGGCAGAGGAATAGTTATGTATTTGGCAATCCTCTTCTCCCTAGGCACCTTAACATCCTCACAAGAAAAATCTAACCTGTGCCAGAACTTTACATTTGATCTCTATGGGTCTGCTTAAAGACTCAAATTTTCTCCAGTTTTTCTCATAAACTCAACTGGAAAATTTCTGACAAGTCTCATATCGTATACCCTTATGCAGAGCAAGCATTTTATCCTAAGTTATAAACTACAATGATGTTTACTTTTGAAACCAGGTCAACATTATTTAATTAACTGTTTTAAAAGGTGAAGATGCACTTTATTTAGTGTCCTTCCCTAGCCAATTCTTCCTCTGACCTTAAATATGCTTTCTTGTTGCATATATGCACAGATACACACATACATACAAGAGAAAAAATAAATGAATGTTCATATTCTTCTGTTCAACAGACATTTATTTTCTCCTCTTTTTTGAATAAGAAAACAAGTTTTCCATTCCTATGAAGTGTCTAGTATCTTTCTATTACAGTAGGGGAAACTGAGGCTGAGAAAGGCTAAGTGACTTATCCTCCATCAGTTATAACAGCCCCTCTTCTCTTAAATTTAAGTACAGGACTTTCCCAAACTACTTTTTTCAAGGATACTGAGAAATGAGAGAGAGTTATCTAAGACCTGAAACTTTGCTTGACTAACTTATTGTGCTTAAAATCACTTATAATTTCTTTTTATTACTCAGGGCCCTACTTTTTGTTGCTTTCTAAACTTGTGTGTAGACACAAGATAAATAATCACTTACAAGAGTTTCCTTCTTTATTCTAAAAAAAAAAAATGAGGAAAAAATAACAACAGTGGCAAATAAAATTATATTTGGTACTAAAATGTTTGTAGTGTGTAGTCACAACCATTCATGCCTCAAAACTTTCACATCACTCACTTCATAGTAATCAGATCTAATTCATAGACTTACCAAATGTCATCTTGAATTTCCCAGCTGTAAAATGAGGATATTGGACATGTGATAGTGATGGAAAGCTGTTTTCCTTGTGCATGCTAATTTCAATATATTCATAATGCTTGCATATCATATTAAGATAAGAAGGATTCAAAAGACACAGAAGGTAAGAGTGCCATTCCTAGTTAGAGATATCTTCTATGGGTGCAGGAAGGGGAACAGTGACACATCTGCTACAAATTTGAAAGCCCTGAAATAGATTATGTATGAGGTTCTTTCCAGTGCTAACATTCTATGATTTCTACAAAACCAGAACGAAATTATCTGGCATCCAAACACTCCACTCAAGCCTAGATGTACAGCCAGTAATCCCACAGAGTCTTATGTAAATGCCTTCAGAGGGCAAATGGGAATTTCCAGGTGGGGAGAGGAAACAGTCCTGAACTGCCAGCCCAGACAGTAACATCACAAGGCTGTTCCAAACCTTCTTATGGTGGGGAGCCAGGCCTACTCACATCTTTCCTCCCCACTTCCTTATGATTCTTACTAGACCTTGTTATTCATGCAGTGATAAATTCTCTTTTCAAGTAGTGGTTCTCTTCATTTCTTAGACCATGAACTATTTTGAGAATCGAAAGAAAACTACATACTCTCTTTTCTGCAAAATCTACTTGCAAACGAATCTATACAAGTTAGGATATTAACGATTTTTATATTTGTTGACTATTTGTGTCAGGCACTGAGCTGGGCTGTGGGTCATTCTGGGATTTTACAAAGCCTTGGGGCTTTATCTGTAAACCAAGAAATTTTAAAAGCCTCTTAGAGTTTTATTTAGAATAGGAGGGATTTATTATTGTTGTTGTTTATTAACAATTAAAAAACAGCTAATTTTTCTGAAAAGTCAGTATTATTGGTAAGGCCCTGTGCTAAAAACTTTGCCTGGGTCATTTCTCTTAATTCTAACAACAAACTACATGAGGAAAGCATTTTATAAAAGGAAGTCATACACATGAAGCACTTAGAATAGTACCTGAGACTAAGTGAATCCTCAATAAATGTTAGTTGCTGTTATTACGGTTTTGATTATTATTATTATTTTTATAGCTGAGGCCTAGAAAGCCTAGGTACTATTTTCAAGATTAAAACTGTGTGATATCTTACATACCTTACTATGCTCTCAGTTTTAACTTATGATTCTCTAGTGAGATACACGAACAAATACAAGAAGAATGTGGAGGATAGGGGAATAATGGGGCCTCCATTTCTCCACTTTAAATGTCCTCTGCAGTTCAGATTCTTGATAATGTCTGGCAGTCAGAAGCTGGTTGGCTTCTCTGTTTACAGAATTACTCATTGATACTTTCTCTGGGAGATGCATTGTTCAGTACCACTAATTCTTCTCTCAACTGGACCACATGAAAACACCTATATAACTATTTTGAAGTGTTCTGCAGGTATCTATCTGGAGGCTGTTGATGAAAGACACCAGGCTACTTTAGCCTCTGCAAGCACCAAAGTCAGGCCCATAGAAGCCATCAGAAGCTGTAAGAATCCAGCAGGTGTGTTATGCACAGCAGTACTGAGAAGCTGTCCAATAGTTCACACACTTTTCATTGCCTTTTAAACTCATTTACAACTCCACTAAGGAAATGGGCTCAAAAGTTTCCGGGAGGAGCCTTGAAACTCAGATTATAAAATATTTTAGTAAGTTATAAAAATGTCCATGAAACGCACTAATGATATGAAATATATTAAGGGGCAACGTGGTCAAATTTCTGAAGCATTTTTCAGAGGAGGATTATAAAATTATTTTTGATATGGAATATAATATTAAATTCCATGTAAAATTGGGATGTAACATTTGATATGGAATAATTATATTGAATAGAAAATGGAAATGCTAAATATGGTTTGTGAATATTTTAATATAAAAGGGAAAACAATTCGAGATGTATGAAGATTTGGTTTGAAATAGAATACCAAAAACTAACAATAATGCACTAGTATAGAAAATGGGGTTCTTGCAGTCATCTTAGTAACTATGGAATTAAAGTGGTCCCTTGGAATACTATTTCTAAAGTCAAGATCTTGATGGATTTATCATTCATTAAATGTTTTAATATGCCACTATCTGAGGTACCCAGGATAAAAAATAATTTATAAATAGGTGAGGAAACTGACACCTAAACAAGGAATTCAAGTACAGCAATGTGGGAGATTGGAGTATGTACAAGATTCTATGGGAGCTCAGCAAGAATCTAAATTAGAATTGTCTGGAAAATGTAAAGTAGTATATCTTAGTCTAATTGGTGCTGCCATAACAGAATGTGTGAGAGTGAGTAATTTATAATGAACAGAAATTTATTAGCTCATAGTTCTGAAGGCTGGGAAGTCCAAATCAAGGTGTCAGCATCTCATGATGGCCTTCTTGCTATGTCCTAACATGGTGGAAAGAAAGAAGGCTAGAGAGAACAAGAGGGGCCAGACTCATTCCTTTCATACTGGCACCAACCACACTCATGAGCATGAAGCCCTCATGGCCTAATAACCTCATGAAGGTCCTACTTCTTAATGCTGCTATAACGGCAATTCAATTTCAACATGAGTTTTGGAAGTCCCAAACATTCAAACTTTAGCGTGGTGCAAATAAAACAAAGATTTGTCAAAACATATATTCAAGACATGCAGAATTTTTATTCTTGCTGCTAGTGTTATTGTTGCTTAGCCTTTTTAAAAATAACAATTTTCTGATGATGAAAGTCATTATCTGCTAAATTGCTAGTAATATAGAAAACACAGTAGCACAAGATAAAATCATTCATATTCTCAAACTCCCTCTGCCACATACTCACTATTTGCATTTTGATATACTTCTTTCCATACTTCTCATGCATATCTATGTATATTTTTTCTCTTTAGAAAAATTATTATAATACATTGTTTTGTATCAATGTCTATTTCAGGTGTTAAGAATATTTAATTGTATAAATGTTTTTTAAATGCTTAAATCCACAATGTTTCAGGAGGCAGAAGTCCTAGATCCTAGATGTTGCCTCACAATATGTTAGCTGTGTAATTTTGAATGAGTCCCTGAAATGTTCTGAAATTCAGTCACGTTGTTTCAAGATGAAGATAATTATAGCTAGTATTTATTAAACAGGGACTGCTCAAAGTGTTTTCCACATATTATTTTATATATTCTGGCTAGAATTATATTCCAGGTTGATATTATATTTTGTAAATTTTTCAGATAAAGAAACTAAGACACAAAGAGCTTAAGTGACTTGCTCAAGGTTTCCCAGCTAGACAGGAATGGAGTCAATATTCAAACACAGATTCCCCTGTTTTCTTAATAGTCCATGAATGATGTTTCTGAAGGCAGGATACTGGACACATAATTTGCTAACTGTCTTCCGATTCCAGAATCTATGATAAATGGCCTCTGAAATGAATATTTCTCTTATATGATTTTCTTAATTGAAAAAATTCAAAACCACATTTTCTTGAAGAAACTTTTTCTTTCTCTGCTTGAATTTATGTTGGGTAAAATATAAATTCCTTATTTCTTACATCTGCATGTGTAACTCCATGATTCTCCTAAGAGCAACTGGCTTCTCTTACATTTTCCAGGCCCTTTCACATTCATTATCACATTGACTATAACAGTTTTTTATAGATGCTGAACTGGCATGGACAGTTTATGGTATCACCATTTGGCAGGCGGCAGTCCAGTGTTCACAGCTAGCAAGCTATTCTGTCAATTCGTTATACTTTATATCTGAATGAAGATATAAAAAGATTTCTTAGGCCGGGCATGGTGACTCATGCCTGTAATCTCAGCACTTTGGGAGGCTGAGGTGGGCAGATCACTTGAGGTCAGGAGTTCAAGGCCGGCCAGACCAACATGGCAAAACTCCATCTCTACAAAAAATACAAAATTAGCAGGGTGTGGTGGTTCAAGCCTGTAATCACAGCTACTTGGGAAAGGCTGAGGCATGAGAATCGCTTAAATTCAGGAGGTAGAGGCTGCAGTGAGCTGAGATCATGCCACTGTATTCCATATTCCAGCCTGGGCAACAGAGTAAGATTCTGTCTAAAAAGAGATTTCCTGTCCATGCAGGTCTCCCAAACCAAAAATAAAAAATATATACTATTAGGAATTGCTATGTACTATTTTAGATAAGAAGGTTTTAAAAGCCCCCTCTGGGTAAGTAGGAAATACCTGAGTAAGTAGGAGATATCTGAATTGAACCATAAATCATAAATGGAAGTCAAGACTGTGAATGTCAGAAGAAAAAAAAAAAAAAAAAACTGTTCCTGGTAACAGAATAGCAACTACAAAGTCCTTCAAGCAGACACAACTTTATATGCATGATAAAAAAAAAAGAAAAAAAAAGTGGAATTATAGCAGAATAAATCAGAGAAAGAATAAAATAATTTGAGTTGAGAGAACAACGGGGTCCTGGTAACAGAGGAACTGGATGGCCATGATAAAAATTTGGATATTCTGATTTCAATGAAAAGGCACTGGGGTGTCTAAGCAGAGGAGTAGTATTACCTGATTTACACAAAAAGATCACTATGGAAGATTAGCCTACAGGGAAGCAAGAGTGGAAGCAGGAAGGCCATTTGGCCAGGTAGCTCCTAAGATATGCCAATTTTAAATGATGGAGGCATAGTCTTAAGTAGTAATGGTGAAAATGGCAGAAACTGCTGTTTATCTTACACAGATATGTCTATTATGGCTTTTGTCCCCCCAAAATCTGTGACATTCTTCTCAGCCTGCTCCTACATTGATCCAATTTCCCAAATCTAATTCCATTTCTCTCCATTTGGATTTGATGCTAGCCTTGCCTCCCTCTGATTGACCACCTTCCTCTCCTGACTTCAAAGAAATGTATCAATGGGATTTAGCTGCTCTTCCCAACCGTATCAGGTAATATATGTTTTCCAGATGACCTGTCTGACTCTAAGTCCCAACTCTGCCCACCAGCCCAACCCCTGTTTACCCTATTTATAAACTAGGAGAGACAGATCCATAAAGGTGAAGATTTGCACTCAACCATACGCATGCCTCACTATTTTTCAATTACATATAAACAACTGTGATGGCATTACAGTCTGGATATCTTCCCTTTATCAATAATGTCTTGTCATCACTGCATCTGTACTTACTCTGCATTTTTCTTCATAAGAGCTATATCTAAACATAAAAAATATAAGCTATATCTAAATAGAAAAATGCTCTCTTGAGGATTTCCAATGTCTTCAGTATTCTACATTGCTTTGAATTTAGTAAGGTCATGCAACATTCTATTTTGACTCTAGTAAGCATTTACTTTGATGACTTGTATATTTTACCATTTCCCTCTTTTGCTTTTCCATGAAATAAAGAAGATATTTTGTATGTCAACAGCTTGCTGTTTACTGAAAGGACCCTGACAGCTATGATTAATGAAGTAAAGTCTCCATGCTGCAGGGTTGGCAGTAATGGCCTGCATTTTCCAGTTATGAAAAGTTTCCTCCTGCAGGCAGTTAAAGAAATGTGTTTCCTGAATGTCTTCTCTCACTTTGATCTTTGCCCAACTCTCATCCCAAGACCAAGCAAATGGGTATGCTCCACTCAACATTCAAAATGTAGGCTTTGCTGGCAGTTCCACGAGTTGATCACTAACAATTTCCACCAGATGCTACTATAGATTAAATTATAAAGCGTGGAAAACCTAGATAGGATGTGGTGGCCCCCCTCACACATGCCTAGAAGAAGTTTGAATTTGCATCCTTTTCAATACAACAGGAGACAGCTTAGCCCAGTGAACATAATACATACATATATTTAGATATAAATATAAAGAATAAATATGCATATTTCTTTTCTAAATTAAAGGCATTTGGGTCACTGGAAAAAAAAACAGAAAAAGAACAATCTTGAACAGCTTGGCTCAAGCAAAAACTCATTCAGGCTTAGAAATTGGCAAAGGCAATAATAATGATAAATACTCATCTCATAATCATATTTTTATAGGCCATCTTATTTCCAAGAGTTTCACCATAAAAAGAATCACAGTGAAATATCTGGACTGACAGTTCACAATAACGGTATGATATCATTAGGACGTCAGGTTTTACAGGGCCCTCTCATTTCTTCTGTAAAAATCTTACCAAGACATACAACTATGACTTTTGCCTTTAAATCATTATTAAAAAAAAAAAAAACTACTTTCTAAAGGGGCTATTTGTTCATTCCTCTGTTCATTCACCACCTATTTATTGAGCAGGTACTGAGTGTGGTTGTTGCACATAGAGGATAAAAACAGTCATAACAAGAAAACAGTATTATTTGCTATATCTATTATTACAATACACCATTCTGAGCACGTAATATATATTTAACACAGGTAGTCCTTGCAACAACCCTTTATGAGGGTTGCTTGTAAACTGTTCTACTATCTGTAGAGTGTCACCTGATGCCTGTAACAACCATCCTCTGTCACTCTACTTGATCTCCAGCCCTGCCACAAGTCTTTTCTCTGGCTGCCAGTCACTCTTGATCTAGCTCACCCTTCTCTACAGCTGAACCATAATTCTAGAAGGACCAGGACCTTCAGCCTGGAAGTCTGGGAATATATAAGAAGACTTTTTCCTCAGTGATGCCAGATGCTAAATAAAACAAACTTTGAATTAAACTGAGAAAGAAATAAGAGTAAATTAGTAAGATAATACTTTGACCTCAGGCTCAAGTTTGCCAGGATTGAGCCAGCAAAACATAGAACAAAACTCAAGATTTCAACATTATGCTAACCTCTGTCAGACTAAAATAGTAAAAAAGCCACACTTATAATTATATCCATAGATACAGTTTTAACCTTGAGAATTACAATCTAAGACCATTAGAGCAAGAAATAACCTTAACAAATGGAGAAGCCTAAACAGGTGAAGAAACTGATTCCAGATCCTATAGACTCCTGGTATTGAGGCCAGGAAGTTACAGAATCACAAAGCCGGCTCATCTTATTCACCTGCTCACCAGCTGCCTGAATCCTCCCTATAATAGAACAGTCCTGACAGTGATTATACAGGCTGTGCTTTAATTCTTCAAATTATGGGTACTCCTTTCTCTCTGGCCGGGGCCAGGTTGAGGGTAGGGAAGTAGGTATATTCATTTGCTGGAGAGTTCTAACTGATAAAAAAAAAACCCTTTGACATTTTGAACTAAAATATTTCTCCATGTATCTTCTACCATTCAAAAACCCACAGCCCCTAACTATTTATTCCTTTTCCACATCAAATTAATCAAATATCTGGTGGCACGTCTTGCCAGACTCAGTATCCCCAATTCTTCCTACCCTTCTTTATGTAACATAAACAACAACCCAGATCTCCCAGCTCTGGTTTGTTGCTAGGAAGAAATGATTTCTAGTAGTTAAAAGCATGGGCTTTGCAGAAAGACAAACCCTTAGGTTGAATTTCAGTTCTACATTCACATTAATATCCAACAGCAATATACTTAATTTAACCACATACCTTGCTGTGCTTTGGTCAAGGATAGGCCGAGGTAGGATGTTTCCACCCTGTGTGACCTGACGAGATCAGAGAGCAGGTGTCTAGCTCCACTCGTTATCACAGCCATGTAGCCATAACACAGGCAGGCCATTCCTTGGCCCTAAGCCACTGTTGTCTGTAAAATGTATGATTTCCCTGTTGACACCGTGCAGGCGCACTGGCACCCAAGAGAAAGAGAGAGAGTTACAGCTCTCCATCTTTGCACGTGGACAGAAGGGAGCCAGGGCACTGCTCGGCTTGCTCATGCCCAAAGACAGAAAGAGGTCAGCTGCTGACCTTGAAGCCAAGGGAGAGCAAACCATGCAGCTGCAGGCGTGGGGGCTGCAGAAGCCACGGAGCTGGAGCAGACAGCTGAGATAAAAAGAGAGCTAGTGTAAGAAAGCCGTTGATGAGAGCTGTTGCTGGATTAAGTTCTTTCACCTGCCTACGGCCCCCTGAGTCTTCTTTCTGCTCACCTACCCACTCCCTTTGGACCTCAGCATGACATTTGGTGTAGCCGTGAACCTGACACTTGGGTTTCTTTAATGTAAATCAGTAATGATGATACCCACTTTGAAGAGTTCTTGGAGTAAATGAAATAACATATGTAAAATGCCTAGCACCTTACCTAGCATTTTGTAGAAATTCAACACATATATTTGAATGGATAAATAAATGGACCCCTAGTTGGATGCTTTGTCTAAACTTGGCACTCATAAGTGAGTTTTGTAGAATGAAAAGCAAACCTGGAGAAGATGCTGTGTAAGGAAAAGGAGTACAGGGAGAATGAAGGGGGAATAGCCTTAATGAAAACCCAAAGCTGCCACAGCTGATGAACTTTCTATATAAGGAAACCTCAGCCCTTTCTGTAACAAGTACGCCAGCCATCTGACAGCAGTGTGCTTCACACTCACCTGTGCTCAGGAAGGGGAAAGGAGGGAAGACTCGTAAATTCACATCCTTTTCAACTAACTCTGAGTTTTCTCATTAAGGTCTGACCACTTGTAAATTTGAGAGCCCAAACACTAAGTTATTTTGGGAATGGGATAAGTAGTACTTTATATCTTTTTATTTTTTCCTTCTTAAAAAAATAGCTGAACAGACTTTCCTAACTCTTTCCCAAAAGCTTCATGTTCAAGCTGAGCTCAGCCCTGGAAGGTCTCACTCTCAAGAGGAAGGCCTGAGAAAGTCATTAAAGGCAAATGAAAGCCCTGGAATGGAAATACACAGGGAAGATGGAAATTCAATTGGCTTTTCCTCTCAGGTGATCCATCTTTCAATAACAGGAAGATGAAACCAAAGCAAAGAGTCTCAAGGATAACATCTCCTAAATCATTATAAACTTAAAACACAGCTTAAAGCAGGGGCTTTGGGGCACAGCTTGTCATACCTTGAATCATGGCTCCCTTCATTATATGAGCTGTTTGTGGCAAATAAATGAAACTCTGTGTGCCTCAGTTTCCTTCTCTGTAAAATGGAGAAAATGTTCCTTATTTATAGGACTTTAAGGAGGAACAAATGAGAGAGTCCAGCTTGTATGTGGTCTGGCATATATGCTAAACTATTTCACTAGACGTAAAGTAATATATATATATAGTAAGCAATCTTTGTCCTATTAACATGAAGGGGTCCAATAATTAAAATAAGTCCACGCTTGTTCCTCTCCCCATTGTCTGTTTGGCCTCTCCTTCTCTTTCTATTTCCCTCCTGGCTCTTGGTAGAAAGGAAAGAAACTGGACAAATACATTATCCACTTCTCTTACCAACAAAAAGTTTATCCAAGAAGAAGAACCACATGCACTAGGAAAAGAGAATGACATGGAAGGAAAAGAGGAGAGGGCTGGCATGCTGCTAAGCATTCTGCAGTGCATATAACAATCCTCCATGACAAAGAGTTATCCAGTCCAAACTGTCAACAATGTCCAGGTGGAAAAACACTGTGCTGTAATACATAAAACGTAAGGGAGTCGTGGGACAGAGGTGGCAGTTAGCTTGAGGATCTTGGATATCAGGCTAAGACTTCTTTTCCAAAGTAATGGGTATATTATAGGATTCAAGGCATGAAAAAAAGAGATTTTAGAATAATTCATTTTGCAAAGTTATGTCTAATATATAGGAACTTAGAGATACCAGCGAGTTCCAGGCAGCCTGATACAAATTCACGTTGTATATTGAATTGTGGTTATGGTGCCCCAACATCTAGTTGAAAAGTGAAAGCATCAATCAACAGGTTAATTTTATCTCCTGGAAGTCAACAAACCACAAGTCTGGATTTCTGGTTTTTCTATTGATTGTGACTTCTTCTGCACTTTGGCAAGACAATTAAAGGGGATGAGTAGAGTTGCTTTAGTCTAACTAATAGTTTGGCATCATGTAGACAAAACATCTGGTTGGCTGGTGCTTTCATTTTTCACTTGGTGGTTTTGACATGGAGGAACCATAATCATTGTTGGATGCTTACTAGTTATCATTGTAAACCCAGCTGTTCATAGAGTAGAATCAACCAGTCCTAAAATAAAGTATTGTAGATACACACCTTCAACCTGAAAGATCACTACTTATAAGAAAAACGATTTCTAGAGGTAAAAATGAAGAACTAGAGAATAACCTTCATTTATGCCTTCTCGCCATTGTTCATGTTCAAATACCCTCTCGAATGTGTCTTACGTGCCTGGAAGTTTGTGTGATTCATCAAAGCATTAAGTCAAGCCACGTTCCCTAGACCAGGGCTGTACCTTCCTGGAGAGAGGCGCTCCTTCTTCACACACAAGTAGTTGTATACTTACAAAATCATGTACCTCAAGAAGATTCATGCATCCAGAAAGGGAGTGATAGATTTTGTTATTTTTTAAAAATTTGTCTGCAAAGAGGAGACTCCTCGTATAAATTCATCTAAAGGAAAAATAAAAGCCGTAAAAGCCTGGATTCATACTTTCTGCACTTCTAAATCCTACATATCTTTTCTTTTTAAAGACAGAGTCTTACTCTGTCACCCACGCTGCTGTGTAGTGGTGCAATCTTGACTCACTGCAACCTCCACCTCCCAGGTTCAAGCAATTCTCCTGCCTCAGCCTCCTGAGTAGCTGGGACTACAGGTGTGCACCACCATGCCCAGCTAATTTTTGTATTATTAGTAGAGACGGGGTTTCACCATATTGGCCAGGCTGGTCTTGAACTCCTAATCTCGTGATCTGCCCACCTCAGCCTCCCAAAGTGCTGGGATTACAGGCATGAGCCACCATACCTGGCCCATCTTACACATCTTTTTAAGCCTAGTGTTTTCCACCTCCCTAAAGGCTTCCCTGGGGCTAATGCCCATGGTGATTAACATACATGACAACTTTCATTGGCAAAGGACTACTTGGATCACAGTAACAAGCAAGTTTTTGAGGTCATATTAGGATCCCACAAGAAAGAGTTCTGTGATCCATTAGCAATGTCTTTCAAGATCATAAGAAGAGAAGGAGGTGATATGAGAACAAAGTATTTGCTTTCCTCATCCATTTCTAGCATTTGTTGACACTGTCATTCATTTGGTACCAATGCTAGACACTGGTGTAACAATAGTGAGCAATACTAAATATTATTCCTGCTTTCTCAGAGCTTAAAGTCTAGTGGAAAGTGTCGTTAAGCAAATACTCATATATCCTCTGATGAATTAGATAGTCACAAATTGTGCTTCATCCATCAGAGGGTAGCATTTTCTCCCCTCTCCTTGAATCTGGATGGCCTAGTTATTTGCTTTGACCAATAGAATACAGTAAAAATGACACTGTGCCAGTTTGGGGCCCAAATTTTTAAAGGCCCAGCAGCTTCCAGTTTTTCTTTTTAGATACTTAGCCACTAAGCTGTAAAGAACACTGGACTAGACATCTAGTCCACAGCAGTGCCCGTCACAAAGCAGAAGCTCAGAAAATATTTGCAGATTAATTGACCAAATGGATGGTTATAACTATGATATATGGTAACTGAGAAGTTAATGTTGCTACAACTATAAGAGGATTAGTCCTGGTGAGGGAGGTCAGGAGAAGAAGGCTGGCTCTGACAAGATCTTCACCTGTTACGTCCAGGATGAGAGCGAGAAAGCATTTCTCCCTAATTTCTTATTAACTTACCATTCTCTTATAAATGATGTTATCACCTTAAACTTTCTGTGATGGCAGGGTAAAACTTTTTTTTCCAAATATTTTTAGAGCAACTTGCTGACAATCCAGTAGCTAACAGCCTACTTACTAACTTAGTAGGTAAGGAATCTCCCGAATTATAAGAACATTAATTTTAGAAAAAAACTGATCAGGAAAAGAAGATGTGAAGTCTACTCTAGTCCTCTGCTAGAAATCTAAATTAAAGGAAAAATATCTTCTTTCTTATATACCTATATATTTGCAGCTTAAGTTTCTATCTGTTTTTAAATTTGGTATTTGATTAAAGCTTAGTTCTGGCTCTCTTAATAGAAAGATAGATAAATTGTTGGCATGAAAGAAATGGAAATTCATGGTTATAAAACTCTGAGATGAGTTGAGATGAGTTTTAACACAAAAATACGATCAGTCAGCATACAAAGAGATAACAAAATTCAGGTCAAAAAGGAAACACAGACTCTGGATTAATTCAGACCTTTGTGTGAATCTTTGATTCAACATGCCAAATACTGAAAACCTTATTCAATAATTTATCTTTAAAGATAGGTTCTTTCTACCTAATTTAAGAAACATTTATGGAACATTCTTTGCTACAGTTCTGAAATTGTAGCAGAGGGCAAGACAGAGAGCACTTGTTTTCATGCAGTTTATTAGGGAAAAAGATACCTAGAAAGTAAATTAGAAGTCAGCTGAGTGTCCCCTCAAAAGATTTTGATTTGGCAAAGTTTCCTTATAGAGTAGTTGAGATGATTTTGTGACATAAGGCATACAAAGTCCCTGGAATTATGCTTGGCACATTACATATTCAACAATGTGGAATTCTCCAGCCTCTGGGCATTAAAGCAAACCAGAAAGCGGACATCCCAGATGTTCCAAATCTGAAAGACTGATGAGGGAAAAACACATATCTGCCTATTCCCCATTATAATTCTAATGCTTAGATTGAGTTAGTGAATAACTGAATTGATCTTTCTTAAAGCTTAAAAACGACAAGATAAACAATCTAAGTGTGCAACTTTGTAGCACTGCCTTTTCTTTAAGGCCCAGAAAAGTGCTTCACGAAACTTTCACAGTCCCATGGTGATCAGCACAATGCCTAAGAAACTCTATAAAGTACAGACCAATGGGAAAACCCCGGACTTATGGGAGAAAGAGTTCTCTCTCTCTCTCTACAACTTCTCACCTGTAAATCACATAATATCTAAATGCCAGCATTTCCACTTGTCAAGTGGGTTCTGAAATCCTTGCTTCCCTGACAAAATAGTCAAATGAGATAATTTAAGTGGAAGTGTTCTGAAAATTGTAAGACACAACATAAGTATAAAGGAGTAGTATTATTGAGACACTTTCATGCTTTAACCCTCTGTAGTGTGCTTTCATCTGACCATCTTTTCACTCGGACCCTTTTCTCAAAAGTTACTTACTGAAGTCATTTGACACAAAGCAAGCAACACAGTAGTTTTGTTGCCAGGGAAGGTCAGCTAGCTGGCTGCCAAGAGGCCATTTACTTCTGTGAACTCAGTAAATGCAGGCTGTGACCCTCAGCCTGGCAGCTGCAGAGAAACAGCCTTAGCAGTTTTACAGAGTTGATTATATTCGGGATGATGACTCGTACTGATTTGGATTTATAAACCAGGGTATGTGTTAGAAAAAGGAAATAGAACTGTTAAACCATCTTTTTCTGTTACACATTTCCTACAGAAAAGCTACATGAAAGTCAGTTTATCAGAAGATAGCTTGGTGGATAAAGAATAGGCTCTGTTGTAATTAGCATGGGTGATTGGAATGTTTAACGACATCGGAGAGTCTGCTTCCATGATAAGGATGTGTCTCCCTAAGAAAAATGACTGTTTACATCATCTTATCAGGGCACTCTCTTCTCTGGCTTGTGTCTCTCTGCTTCTTCTTTGCTGGCCAGCATCTCTTATGAAGGATACATTCTTTCTCTAGATAAGGTAATGCCTTCAATCAGGTTCCAGTTCAGTCTTACTGGCCTGGAGGACATTCAGTCTCTTTTATGTAAATTAGCTTATTTCTGGCTTACTAAACCCAAAGTGTTTAGTTTACAGTTTAACTCTCATGTGGTCATCTTACTTCATCTTACTTCTATCACCAACAACAGTGACCTTCTAATTCACCTCCAAATGCTATAGCTCCTTCTTGGTCTTCATTCTCTTGCATATCTGTTCAGCATGACAACATTTATCTTGCCTAAAGTAGGCAATGCCAAGAATCCTTTCTGTCTTCAAAAGTACTAATTTTCTATAAATGTTGACTATCCCATTTTACAGAGGCATATATAATAACTTTCTGTTTGTCAAAAGCTAAGATGTTCTCTCCTTTCACTTTTTTTAATATTGACTACCTCGCATATTTCAAAAACAAAGAACTGTGACAGCATTGTAGTTGAGGTTTCTTTCATTTTCCGATAGTGGTGATCAAAGAATGGAAATTTCCACTAGGAAAAAATTACTTGAGCTATAAAATACAGTATTAGGAATTGTGGTAAGAAGTATTTATCAACAAAACAGGGCATGACTATAGTTTAAGGAAAAATTTGGAATGTGTTTATTTGCTTTATTTAACCTTTCATAAGGTTATGAAAGGTTATTTCCTTTTGGAGAATTACCTTCTCCTGTTGTGTTTGACCTTGGTGGAAGGGTAGTTCCTGGCTTGTGAATGCCCGTCTCTAACTTCGGAAGGCTAGGAGACCAGATTCTGGCTCTGCCAGGACAGGCATGTGACTAGACATTAGATTCTTCTGGGACTTTCAGTGGCAGTCATTCTTATGACAGAAGAAGATTAAGTAGCAATAGTGGCAACATTACCAGCATATAGAATGTGGACGTGGACTCCTGCTGGAAATATTTACTGAATGGTCCCAGTTTCCTGCATTTAGGGCCTCCGGCTTGGGGGTGTGTGTGTGTGTGTGTGTGTGTGTGTGTGTGTAATATAGATACATGGATGATAAAAGAGAAGAAAGAAGGAGAGAAAGAGAGGAAAGAACGAAAGAGAGAGAGAGAAAGGAAGGAAGGAAGGAAGGAAGGAAGGAAGGAAGGAAGGAAGGAAGGAAAAGAAGAGAAAGAATGAAGAGAAAGAAAGAAATGATAGATAGATAAATCAGCAGATAGACAGATTCATTTTTCATCCCTCTGATTCCTAAACCTGGTCTCTGTACTGCCTTTTTATTCTGTGAGCCCCTGAAATCCTGCCATTAAATCTGTTTGCTTAAACTAGTGAGAGCTGTTTTTATTGCTTGCTCAAGTTTTCTTGTCTCCTCAAGTAGATTGAAAGTAGCAAAAATGGCTTTTCATCATTTCCCCAGCACAGTAGCCTCATACATAACGGTGTTCAATAAGGTATGCATAATTGAACAATTCTGTGTTGGATATTCAGCAACTATAGCAGAGTTGAGTTTAATTTAAATGAAAAGAACTTACTCTAGCCCACAGCAACTATAATACTAGAATATTTCACCACCATCCAGAAAACTGGGCTCACAAGATTAGATTTTGGAAACTTGACAGATAAGATTTCAGCAACTCCTTATTTAAACACTTCTTAGGCAAATTATGTGTCACACTCTGCTACTAGGAGTCCTGGCAAGTGAAATATTCAAAAGCAACTGCCTATGTTTGTAGGTGGTGTGTCATCAAGAAGTGGCTATAACATGCTGCAGTGTTAGCTCAGGCCTCTGGTTTAACCACAGGCTCTGAATCAACAGCAACACTGGTTTGCAGATTCGGATGGAAGAACGAACTCATGCAGAAGAAAAATTGCAGATAATAGTATGAATTAAGTTTTTTCCTTCTGAAGCTCAGAAAAAAAAATCTATTTTCTCACTATGTTACTTGGTTTCTATAATACCTCCTCTCTCCAGCATTAGATCAATTCTGTTTTGCAATTGTGCAGAAGTTTTTGAATAGAAAATGAAAAATTGCTGTTGCCTTTTTGGGAAACTCTTCCTCTGTTCAATAAGATGCATTTTCAAAATGATAAGAATAAACTTTGAATTTTAAAAAATGGTCAATATTTATGACTCAAAAGTGTAACAAAACAAGACTGTATACTTTGTCAAGGGGTATTTATACTTGTTCTTGAGAATGAACCTATCCCTGGGAAGAAACGTCTCTGAAAACCACTAGTTACTGCTAGCCACAGCAAATCTGGGTTTCACCAATGAGGCCACAGAACTCACTAAACACCAAACCGTGCTTCTACTGGGTACACATCTGCCACCCAGATCATACCATCTCAGCAGCCTTCTTACTCTTGACCTGTTATGTCCTTCCCCAACCTTGCAGAAGACTCAAACCTATCAATTTCTTCAAAGTGATCCTTGCCTGTCCATGATAAAATGTCTACTGAAGGAGATGAGACACTCAAGGAACACAAATTTCACCTTCAGTCACTGATTATGATTATGAAGGGAGGCTTTAAGGGCAATGGTATATGACCCAGTCCAAGAAAATCATCCTAAGAGAATTTTGTGTGTGTGTGCAGGTGTCTTTTTAATATATTGACTTCTTTTTCTTATGGTAGATACCCAGTATGAGAATTGCTGGACTGAATGACGCGTCGATCTACTTTGCAAAATCTACATACTGTTTCCCACAGCAGTTATACTAATTTACATTTCATATCCACGCCAACATCTACGTTTTTGTTTTCTTCTTTTTTTAAGAGAGTTAAAGCAAAACAAAACAAAGAGTTTTGACACTAACAAGAATATAAGAAACAAGTACAGATACAATCCATCCTGTTCAGAGGCACAGAGGGATAAACAATTAAATATATAAAATAGCATTAGTAAGGAGATAACCTTTCTCACCTCAGAGCAATTGTCTTAGTTTGTTTTGGCTGCTCTAACAGAATACAATAGAGCAGGACTCTTATGAGCGAAAGAAATTTATTTCTCACAATTCTAGAGTCCAGGATTTCCAAAATCAAGGCACCAGCAGATGCCTTGATGAGGCATCTGGTGAGTGCCCACTCCCTGGTTCATAGATGCTATCTTCTTGCTGTGTCCTCACATGGCAGAAGGGCCAAGGGAGCTCTCTGGGGCTTTTTTATTAGGATACTAATCTCATTCATGAAGGCTCCAACCTCATGACCTAATAACCCCTCAAAGACTCTACCTCCTAAAACCATCACATTGGTGATTAGATTTAAACATTAATTTTGGGGGGCAAACAAATATTCAGACTAAAGCAGTAATGATATGAAGAATCTGTCTCAGGAAAAAAGTGATGTGGCCCATGCTATACCATGCATGATTTTAATCTTAGTAAAATACTAAATTCAAATCTCAGAAACCATGAATGATGAAATAAAAAGGCCATCACAAGTTAGTTATCTATATTTTTTTAAAAAATTGCATTTCTTCCTGCCCCACAAAAATAAATTCTAGATGAATTAAAGACCTAAGTGTCAAGAGAAAAAATATTACTGGAAAATATAGATGAACTTTTTTCTGATCTTAAGGTAAAAAAGGATTTCTTAAGGTACAAAATGTACCAATGAAGAGAAAAATTTGGTCACACTACATTAAAATTAAGTCCACTTGCTAATCAGAGGCACATTAAAGAAAGTGAAAATACATGTTATGAACTGGAAGAAGATATTTCAACATGCATAACTAATAAAAGATTAACAACAAGAATATGCAAAAACAAAACAAAAGAAACTCTTGGAAATCATAAGGACAAAAATGCAACAAAAATGGTTAAAAGACATGAACAAGCACCTCAAGGTAAAGGACATACATATGGTCAATACACATACAAGGAAATATTCAGTTTCAACAGATATCTAGAAAATATTAATTACAACATGATACTCTTTTAGACATATTTAATTGGCCACAATGATATAACAATGTTTAACAATATCAAGTGTTGGAGAGAAGGTGGATGAACAGGATTGAAAGGTAAAGGCAAACTTTCCAAGACCAGCCACTGTTGATTGATCTCTGAGAAAAAGGGCTGGCCTCCTACAAAACTCCATGGAAACCAGCTTTGTTTAAAAGACTTAAGACATAGTCTGACATCTGTCTATGCAAGATAACTGTGACCTACCCTGTAATAGGGTGAGCAGAGGGGACTTTCAAGCAATATTCTACTTCTTATATTGTGTGGTGGGTCTTCAAATGTTTCTGTATTGTTGAAAATAAGTAACTGTAAACATATAGACAACAAAGCAAGACTATTTATGAGCCAGTGATGAGAGTATATAATGACTAGAGCCAACGATTAATCCAATCCTCTACTCCTGAGTCAAAAACAAAAAGAAAAATGTCAAAATATTGGGATTTAAGGTAAGGTATAGGAAGCACCTGAGTTAATGTAAATCCCAATAGTAATATTATTTCTATACATTTTTAAATTTTCTGTATATTATAATGTTTCTACATCTTAAAAAAATTTTTTGATTGGGGAGAGTTTGCCTCTCCTGATCTAGTGAATTCTTAGAGAGCAAGGGGCTCAGCCAGGAGCATGCCTTTTATGTGCAAACTAATCAATCCAGAGCCTCTACCTTGCCCATCCTCTACCTGGCCGATATACCCCAGGAGGCAATATTCCCCTGCCTTTATCATCCTAGAGCCAGGGACCAGGCAACTAGGGACCACCTCTATAGTTTAAAGCCTGCTGAATGTATGCAAATTGGCCCATCCTAAGCTATATACACTCCCCTGCCTAGCTTTTCCCATAGAAACCCCAATAAAGGCCATTGCTTTGGCTCCACCCTGCCTCTGCCCTTCCCACCTCCTGACCCACTGTGGCATTCCATACTTCCTGTTTCAAGGACCTGTGAGTATTGTAAATTTTGTTTTCCTGAGGCTTCCCTCAGGACTCACCTGACTGGCCATGATATAAAAGAACACAGAACATGTAGCTATTATCATATCTATATTTCATGTAAAACAGCAGGCTCAGAGAAGCTAAGAGAATCACTCAGCACTAAGTATCTAAGAAGAATTAAACATCCTATTTGGACCTAAATCTGTCTGATTATGTACTACCATTAAGCTGAATTACAGTAAGAAGCCCTAAGCGTTCTGTGGCTTAACACAGTGGATATTTATTTCTTATTCATCTGAAGGTCCAAAGAGCATTATTTGAGTCAGCAGAGTGCTTCTCCTCTATGTAGTCATGTAAAGACTGAAACTCTTACTTTATGGCTCTACAGCTATCCAGATTCTCATCATTTGTAGGAAAGAGTATGAAAGAGTACATTGTGATGACTTCTACAGGCCAGGTTTGGAATGATACTCATTATTCCTACCCTCATTTTTTTTTTTTTTTGAGAGATGTTCTCACTCTGTTACCCACACTAGAGTGCAGCAGCACAATCATGGCTCTTTGAAGCCTTGACCTCCAGGGTCCTCCTGCCTCAGCCCCCCAGTTAGCTGGGACCACAGGCATGTGCCATTATGCTTGGCTATTTTTTTCATTTTTTTCTTGTAGCAATTGGGGGTCTCACTATATTGCCCAGGCTGGTCCCAAATTCCTGGGCTCAAGCAATCTTCCTGCCTCAGCCTCCTCAAGTGCTGGAATTACAGGCATAAGCCACGACACTCGGCTGCTCTCATGTTATTAGAGTGAACTTAGTCGTGTACATGAGTGCACTTACCTGGAAGAGTGGCTCACAGAAATGTGGAAAGAGTGAATTTAAGTGGATAGCTGGTACTTCTGCCACACGCTCCAAATATCAAGCCCTTTCCAGTGTAATGGTATCCTTCTTATGAAGATAAATGGTGAAGTTCAAAAATGACATTGAAATATCACATGATATTGCCAGGCCATGGGCAACAAGTTCTGTGATTCTGGGGTACATGTGCTCTGTGGACTAATATACTGCTTTGCTAGCATATAAAAAAACACATCTCAAGCAAAGTTGCATGAGGTACTTTCTCATTATGCTGAAATCCATGGATGCCCACTAAACAACTGCATTATAAAAAGAACTGGCCATCCTACAATTAGTAACTATGAAGGAGAGAAGGGGATGTATTGATGTAGTGAGTATGTGTGTGCTTTGGAATGAATACAGGGAAATAATGAAACATAAAAACAATCATAACATTGAAAATTAGTGTATTTTGGTTGCTGTCCAACATCACCTTTCCTGGATCACATTTTATTTTGGCCAGATAGTCACTGTAGTTCAAAGCATTCAGGAATAATCAATATGATGACCACATTCTTCAAAACTAGGATTTGTAAAAACACAGGATTATTCAAAAATAATCAAAAGCTTTTGCATACAGTATGGTTAAGTTTTTAAGGGACTATCGCAAATATTCCTTACCCAACCATATGTCATGCTGACCTAATCAGTTATCTCTTTCAATTTTTAAAAATAATAATAGTAACACTTTATTAGCATTTACTGTGTGCTAAGACCTTTATATACATTATATCATTTAACAACAATGATGTTTTGAGGAAGTTATGATTCTCAGTTTTAGAAAAAAGATGTTGAACTTACAGAGCTTAAACTGCCTCAACTAGAAAGTAGCAGAATCAGGATTACAGTCCAGATCTCTCCAATTCCAGCACCCTCATTCTTCAACCTCGTGATTCACAGCCAGAACTCTAGCTCAGAGTCAATAATGTTATTTACAATATTGTATCAAAAAAGAATGATGTTTCCTTTTTTTGATTAGAGCATTTCCACTAGGGAGGCCACAGCTGGTACTATAAATGGTGAGATTAAGTGACATGCTTGCATCTCAGAATGGTTCCAATTTCCCACTCATTTCTGACCCACCAGGGCACACAGTGCCAGACAGCTAGAAGAGATTAAGATGTTTTCTTAATTTAGTCCTTCTAGAAACATTGCTTATACCTACACTCCTATCTGTATTGAAATTTTAAGAGTGTGCATTTTTAAACCAGAATGGGACCTTTCCAGAGTACTCAAATTACATCATGCAGAGAAAAGAATTTCTCTCGTGGCATGGCTTCTCTTGACTGGAAACACCAGACTTCTATACACTAAGTAATATGAAACTGAGCTAAGACTTTTCCCATCTCCTTAGAATTGACTACTGCAACCCAATGCTGATGACAAAGAGGTGTTAAATACCCCCACATTTTAAAAACAGCAGAAAAAGACGGGCCAGAGTCTCCCCAAACCTTATTTAGAAGCAGTGGAACTGGCTCTTCCAGCTCTGATCATGTCTCAGATACTTGAATTATCTTCCTCTCTCTCCCTCTACAACCTCCAGTCTAAATAAAGAGAAAGTTAAAAAGACAAAGGTATGTGGGAGGAAGGAGTCATTGGCCTAGAGTTGAGTGCTGTACCTCCTTCTCAACCCTTGCTTCCTGTGGAAGAGAGAAAGATGCCACCTAACTTCATCCTAAACCAAGTGAGAAGGGCACTCAGAGAACCACTTGAAGAGCCTGAGGTGCCTGCACCCATGTGGGATTGTTATCTTATTCACTGGTTAGACCTGTGTTTGGGTAGCATGCATGCAAATCTCCCTGTTATGCCTATTTAAGAAGGGGGCAAAGGATTTGGAAAGAGATGGCAATGTGAAAATGGGAGCAGCATCAGTGAAGCTTAGCAAATGTATGCAAAATGTTCAAAGTTAAGTGAACATTGCAATAGATATTTCAACAGGAAACATCTTGCTGATAACAGACCCAAAAGGGCTGGGCACTCAGTGTGATATCAAGAGCATAAGGAGTCCATGGGGGGGGACTTCCAGGAGCACAAGATGGAGTTCAAGAAAGTAGAGCCAAGAAGAATCTCTCAGTAGAAAACTAGGCAGTAAGAAAACTTGAAGTACCCTCTTTCGTCTCACAATAGAGCCAGTAGGTACATGTTTGCAATACAAGGGCATCAGCAGTCCGTCTTAGGCACAGACTCAGAGACTTCCAAAAGACATGTACAATTGCCATGACCCATTGAAGTAGAGGTTCTTGTCCTAGTCTATCTTCTTCAATTCTAGAAAGATCAAGTAAATGAAAAGAAAGAATAGATCTTTGCAGGGGCCCCGGCGCTGGGCCACCTAAAGTTAGACACAGAAAGATGAGACGTAAGCAGTAAGTTGAATGTGACATCAAAGCTTTCAATTCAACTACACTGGATTGGACTTTGTACCTGAAATTTACTGGAAACCTGTGAGATCGAAGATGTTTTAGATGACTAGATGTTGGTATTTAGATGTCATTAGATTATTTGAAATAGTCATTCCTTTCCCCTTGACCTCCTCCAAAGAGAGGAATTGGCTTCCCTGTGCATTTATGTTGGGCTTGGTCATGTGTCTTGTTTGACCTATAGGATATTGGCAGGTCCCATGTAAGCAAGGACTTAAAAAGCACTCTGTGTACTGGCTGACCCTCTGGCACTCCTGCCTTTTTCCATGAGAAGAACATGCTTCAGGTCATCACTGATTCAAGGAGAATGGGAGGCTTGTGGAGCAGACATAAATCCAACTCACACACTGTACCAAGCCCACTTAAGAAAAGCTGGAGCCCAGCCAACTCATGTACTTGTGAGAAATATATAGATAGATCTGTTAGTTTAGCCATTTTCCCATACTGATAAGCATTAGGTTGTTTACCTTTTCAAGTATTTTAATTCATAAGGTGCTGCAATAAACATCATTTTGCATATATGATTATGCATATGAAAAATTATTTCTATAACGAGAAAACTAGAAGAGCAACTTCTGAGCCAAAGTCCTCACAGATGGTTAACTTTATGTGTCAACTTACCTCGGCTAAGGATGTTTAGATGGCTGGTGAAAAATTATTTCTGGGTGTGTTTCTAAGGGTGTTTCTAGGATAAATTAACATTTTTGAACCAGTAGACTGAATAAAGAAGATCCACCTTCAGCAATGAGGGTGGAAATCATCTAGTCCATTGTGGGTTCAAATAGAACAAAAAGGCAAAGGAACAGCAGATTCTCTCTTTTTCTCCCCCTCTGTCTCTCCTTACTTGAGTTGAGACATTCATCTTCTGCTGTTCTTAGACATCAGATTTCCTGGTTCTTGGGCTTTTACACTCAGACTTACACCAACACCCACCCCTCACTCCCTGCCACCTGAGTCCTCAGCTGTTCAGCCTGAGACTGGAAGGATGTCATTGACTCCCGTGGTTCCTAGGGTTTCAAAGTTGGACTGAATTATACCACTAGCTTTCATGGTTCTCCAGGTCACATATTGCATATTATGGACGTCTCAGCCTCCATGATTGTGTGAGGCAATTTCCATAATAAATCTCCATATGCACATCTGTATATTTTATTGGCTCTATTTCTCTGAAGAACCGCGACTAATAAATTGTCTAAATTCCTTGGGAAAAAAATTATAACATTTTATGTCAGCACTATTTACATCCCCACCTATTGGATATAAGAGCACCTGTTTTGCCATGCCCTTCTGAGTCCAGCCTTAACAATGTTTTAAAATTTTACCAAACTGACAACTAAAAAATAGAATCTTATTGTTTTAATATCAGTAGTTTAAAATGGTGAGGTATTACTACGTGCACACATGAAAAGGTTTCCACCATGTAAGCAAAATAACAAGCATAAAACTGTATATATCATGATGTCATTTTTTATTACACACACAAATTTACACATGCATCTTGTACCAATGTATATATGTGTTTGTACGTAGAAATACTTTTATGTAAGTCTATGTACACAATAAAAATCTGAAAAGATAGGTCCCCACATTGTTATCATAATTATCCCTGATAAATTAGTTTGGGGACAGAGGATTAAGGAGAAAACTTTAATTGTGTACTTTATATACTTCTGTATTGTTTAAAATTTTATAATTATGTAATACTTTGTAACAAAAGAAAGTGATAGAAATAGAAATATTTCTTTAAATACAAAACAAACATCTTCATTATCTGGAATTATGTAGCCATAATCTCCATTTAATAAATTCTCTTATTTCCAACCTCACTGAGATAAATAAATTGCTATCCATATGAGGTGTCACAATTCTCGTGTACCTGGCATTTACCAGTACTGTTATTTAACTTAGCAATATCAAATATGGTAAGTTATAAATTTTAAAAAGTTATCAACATCATTTACTGATAAGGCAGCTAATAATAATCATCTTACAAATTAAAGAGAGATGAAATAAAAAGAAAATCTTATGCTGCATGTATTTGTGACAGAGCTCAGGGAGGTAACCAAGCAATGTTAAGGTACTATAAAACAAATGAGTTCCAGATTTCCATTTGTATTTCAGAAGTCATTAAGTCTCAGATATCTGTGTTTACCATTTTTTAAAGCCATTAATGGGCCAGCCTTTTAAGTAATTTATTAGGAGAGCAAAACAACTTTTCCACTGAGATGTTTTCATATCTTCAGCTTATCTACCTAAAAGCAAATCAAAATTTAAAAAACACTTCCACATTTGCAAATCAAGTACACACGTCTGGATGAAGCATATTTTAGTGGCTTTTGATATTCAACGTGACATATTTTCAAGTAGGAAAAAATAAATAGTATTTTAAGGAATTGAGATTTGGCTAGCCAAATGATGAACCCACAAATTATTGTTTTTAAAATGCTTTATATAGAGTGTGCTAAGTCTCTTCTCCCACTGTTCAAATCACACAGTGAAGAGAGTCAGGAGTTGCCGTCTCTGTGCCAACAGTGCAATCAGAGCCTGGGCAGCTGATTGAAAAATGATCATTGAAAAAAAAAAAAAAGAATGTTATAGAAGCCTTTACAACTAAGAACAAATAAAAAGTATTGTAAATACATCTGGATATGGAAGAAATGTGAGATTTAGAATACGGTTTCAAGTAAGCAAAAGACATTAATGTACTCTCACAAATATATACAAGTTTGCCCACAGAATTGCATGCATTGGACCATGTCGTTAAAGAGATTTCAGTGTAGCATATATTTTCTTCCAGTCACATTCTAAATTCATCTTCTACAGCATATTGTCAAATCTTAAATCTATTTGCCAGTCGTATGTTGAACTCTTGGATTGAGGTATTCAGCAAATACCTCATAAGTAGAAGAAAGCCTGGAGAGCCCTTCACTTTCTAAACAACAAATCAGCCAACAGAATTATCTGTTACTTTATAGAAGAAACTTGATTGTTTACATACAAAAAAGATTCATATAGGAGATAGAAGAAGATAGCAAGGAAAGTTCCCTCGGGTCTCGCTAGGTTTTCTAGAAATTCCTCAAAGAATGAGAGACATGTTTCACCTTCTGGATCACTTGAACCTTTGCTTTGAGACTCAGAAGACATCAATTAACTTCAAGGTGAATCTGTAAGATTCAGACCAATGTTCCAATGTTACAGCGTTGATTTGGGCACCATTTGATAATCATAAGAAAGCATCAGTTTACGCCATGAAATTCATAGGTAACATTTATTCTGTCCCATTTTCAGAATGTTGAGTTAACCTCACCATCAATTTGTTACACATCTTTTGCTTTTTTTCTTTTCTTTTTCTTTTTTTTTTTTTTTCTTTTGAAATAGTCTCGCTCTGTCACCCAGACTAGAGTGGTGCAGTGGTGCAGTGGTGCAATCTCAGCTCACTGCACTGCAACCTCTGCCTCCCAGCTTCAAGAAATTCTCCTGCCTCCCTAATAACTGGGATTACAGGCATGCACCACTATGCCTGGCTAAATTTTTTTGTATTTTTAGTAGAGACAGGGTTTCACCATGTTGTCTAGGCTGGTCTCGAATTCTTGGCCTCAAGTGATCCACCCATTTCAGCCTCCCAAAGTGCTGGGATTACAGGAATGAGCCACCATGCCCGGCCTGTTACACATCTTTCTGAATGTAGAAATTCTAAACACTAACTTTTGGAGGTGTTGGAAATGGCTGAACTCTACTCTACATCATTATTCATTAATAAAGCTATTACTTTGTTCAACACTACGGAAGATCTCCTGCTTTGTGTTCAACAGGTGTGTGAAGGCATGCAAGGGTTTGCATATCAAAAACCAAATCTGTATTATACATCACTGAGTATTCTGGAGAGTAAAAGTTAAGAATAACTAAGGGCAGGGATAACCCTTGGAAAGAAGTATAAAGAAAAAGAGTTTCTGTCTCCTTGTTTGTTTTTATTTTGTTTTTGTTTTTTTTAACAGAGAGAGGGTCTCACTCTGTTGCCCAGGCTGGTCTTGAACTGCTGGCCTCCAGCTATCTTCCTGCCTCAGCTTCCCAAACTGTTGGGATTACAGGCATGTACCACTGCAAGTTGCTGTCTTTTGAGGCTCCTCAACTTTCCCTCTTACACATTTTACTTGAATCCAAGAGTGGATATTGCTCCCCTCTTTTCATGTGCTACTATCCCCTGCATGATCTGATACCTCCCTGTCTCTCCAACTTCATCTCCTGCCATCCACCCCTTTATCACATGTGTATTCACAGTGGCCTGCCTGTTCCTCAGATGCACCAAGCTGATCCTCGACCCAAACATTATTCCATTGCCCTTTCCCTGCATGGAATGTTTTTATTCTCTCTCAAGCCCTGCTGTTCTCCCTACCTGGAATGTTTTTCACCTCTTCCAAAGGCTGACTTCAACATCATTCAAGTCTCAGCTTGAGCATTTTCCTCATTAAAAAAAAAAGCTTTCCCTGATCAACATGACTAATATCTTTTTATCGAATTTCTCTCCATCCTATTATACCACGAAAATTATCTTATCAATTAATTTACTCATTGTTTGTGTTCCTAAATAGAATAAAATCTCCTTAAGAAACATCTTGAGAAGTTTATAGTGGACTAAACATGCTCATTGAATAAGTGAGTAAATGAATATCGTAGTCAATTTAGTCTTTTCATTTTTACGTAATGATGAAGAGCTCAGGTTTTAAAGTCAAACTTCTTTGAATCCCAGCCTCTTAAAGTATTACCTTAGTAAACTTGGGCAAGTTATCTAACTTCTCTAAGCTTTACTTTCATCATCTGTAAAATAGAAATAATAGTATCATTGGGTTTGTGAATATTAAATAAAGTACAGCATAATACATTGACTGATATGTCTGCCTGCAATAAATGTTCAATAAACATTAGTTACAAAAGAATCCTTCACTCAAAGGATATTTGCATCTGAAAAGATATCAGGAATAGGCTAAATTTTAACCAGAAGATTCTATGCCTGGCTACCACAGGTGTACTTTGTTTAGGCAGAGAAGAAATCTCTTTAAGAATAAAGACACATGCACACATATGTTTATTGGAGCACTGTTCACAATAGCAAAAACTTGGAACCAACCCAAATGTCTATCAATCATACACTGCATAAAGAAAATGTGGCATGAATACACCATGGAATACTATGCAGCCATAAAAAAGGATGAGTTCATATCCTTTGCAGGGACATAGATGAAGCTAGAAAACATTACTCTAAGCTAACTAACACAGAAACAGAGAACCAAACATTGCATGTTCTCACTCATAAGTGGGAGTTGAACAATGAGAATACATGGACACAGGGAGGGGAACATCACACACTGGGGCCTCTTCAGGGGTGGAGGGTTAGGGGAAGGATAGCATTAGGAGAAATACCTAATGTAGACGATGGGTTGATGGATGCTTCAAACCACCATGGCACATGTATACCTACGTAACAAATCTGCATGTTCTGCACATGTATCCCACAACTTAAAGTATAATAAATTTTTTAAAAGGAAGAAGATGAGAATAGCACTCCTCACATTACACTTTGAGGATAACGTTACCAATGGAGAAACAAGCAGGAACTATCTGTTGCAGGTGAGAGATGGTGAGAGAGGTCAGATTTTGCCAAGAAAAGGTCACTTAGCTGGTGAGTAGAAGGTCTTAACCAGTAGCATTTCCTGGATGAATTTACTACAATCAAATATTGGCCATGCAGCTGAGAAAATATCAGTCTCCCAGGGCTGATAACACTTACTGAGACTGCTTTGCAATGTCCAAACTGAAGCATAAAAACTAGAGGCCATTTGTTGAGTAACAGTAAAAACCCAAACTTTCCAATGTCAAATATTCATATTAGCCTTGGCCTAAGCAGTCCATTCTTTTCTTCTAAGAAAAAAAAAAAAAAAAAAAAAAAAAAAAAAACATGAAAATTAGATTTTGTTGCAAAAATGGTTTTGGCAAGGGAAACGACTTGTAGGTCTCAAATGTTACTGGATATGTGCTATAGAGACTAAAACTCCCATCTGTACTGCCAGATCCTTGAGCTGGCATGGGAGGGATGCTATCAGCTTTCTTCCTCTAACTCTTGTTTGTAAATATGTCTTACATTTCAACTAATCCATTCCCTAGATATCTTAATATCATTTATCCTGCAGTGGCTTGAGTCTTACTAACTCAGCCAGGTGATAGAATGTTCTATATATACGATGAAAGAAACTTTTCAGGCACATATTTACATGATAATTTTCTAAATAATTTTCTACATTTTCCACAATTGCATTTTCAAAACATCCTATTTTTAAGGTCTTATTACGCCTTAGTGCATTCCATGTTTACTATGTGAGCCTATGTGTTAACACATTTGAAAGTTGTCAATGACTATGGAGTAATCAGGATTTGCAAATATTGTGACTGGGATATTTTTTATATTCTATTTTTATCGAATTAGAATTTGCAAACACTGAAGTGCACAGATCTTAAGTGTATGTACAATTTAATAAGTTTTGATAAATATATATTTCTGTGTATCATTACAGTCAAGATAAAGAACGTTTTTATTACCCCCCCAAAATTCCCTCATTCCTACTTCTATCCTCTTCATCCCCTACAGGCAAACATTCTTTTGCTTTTTCTCACCATAAATTAGTGTTGTCTGTTTTAGGGCTTCCTATACTACAAACTTTTTTTAAAAAAATTATTTATTATACTTTAAGTTCTGGGGTACATGTACAGATCATGCAGGTTTGTTACATAGGTATACATGTGCCATGGTAGTGGTTTGCTGCATCCATCGCCCCATGATCTACATTAGGTATTTCTCCTAATGCTATCCCTCCCCAATCCCCCTACCTCCTGCTATTCCTCCCCTAGCCCCCCTCTCCTCTCCCACCAAGTGATAAGCCCAGTCTCCCTTCACCTTCTGCCAGAGTAAAAGCTTCCTGAGGCCTTCACCAAAAGTGGGTGCTGGTGCTGTGCTTCTTATACAGTATGCAGAACCATAAGCCAACATAGACCTCTTTTCTTTATAAATTATCCAGCCTCAGGTATTCCACTATAGCAACACAAAATGAACTAATACAAGAGGCTTCATCAATTTTAATCCTCAAGCTCATGGAGCAGAGCCCCCTGATGACTCATGATGAGCATGTCACATATGTGAGAAATACCTCTCTTTTGTCTTAAGCCACTAAGTTTTTGCAGTTGTTTATTTACATACCATGACCTAACTTACTACAGCTAATATAAAGAGGAAAACTTCTAGAGTGTCCTCTGGTAATATCTGGTTTTACTTTAGCTTAGAATTATCTCATGTTCATCAACTATAAAATAAGATTAGTGTGTAAGAAAGTGTCTAGGGTGCTTCCAAGTTGCAAATTACTATATACTTCTAAACTTACTGATTATTTCTCTAGGCTCTGACTTTATGTTGATGTTCATATTGACAAATCTATGTTTTCACTCAGCAATCTGTTCCAATGCATTTTTAACACATTTGGGATCTGATCATAAGACTTGCCTTGTGGGAGATCTTTCGGAAAAAGGACTCCTTTTTGATGGTATAAAGGGAAACTAAGACAAGAACTCTGCTCATTTTTTTAGGGATTTGAGCTTAGAGAAACAGGAGTCAGCAAAAGCAACTTTTTCTTAGGAATTGGTAGGTTAAAAAAAAAAGCTACTTGTAGCACTGTGAAATAAAAAATGTTTTATTTTAAAACATTTTTTTTCAAAGTAAAAAAAAAACAAAAAACAAAGTCTAGTTGCTGAGAAAATATTGAGGAGGGAGAAAAAGGCTCATTTAGGGCATGTAACAACACTGAAATATTTTAGGAGAAAGAAAAAGTCCTCACCAGAGTTAAAACATCTGCTATTAGAAATTACTGAGAAAAGAGCAATGCTTATACTGTGTATAAATTGCCAAGCAATGGAATATGTTCACGGATGACAACTGTTTCAAATATAAATTATCACTCGTCATTAAAGCTTTATTCAATTAGCCAAGCAAATGAATGAGAGAATGCCACTGCTGAATCTTGTACATGTCTTTATGTCTCATGTGTTCATCTTGAAAACTCAAGACATTCTTCACTGAGGGCAACATATGGAATGACTAAATCTCAAGTATTAATTCAAAGCCATTTTTCTCTCCACTATCCCAGGATACAAAACGCAGCTGAGAACAAGTCAGAGTATAAAACACAGACTTTCTTCCCCTAGGCTCAGATAACAGACATGCAGCCAAATGGAATTTTACCAAACTTTCTAAAATGAGTAACACTGTGTGAGCACTGTTCCCTTGGGAACTTTATGAAAATGAGATACTTATCACAAAGGGTTCTCCAAGAAAAAAAAATCCCTTTAAAAAATGGGCATTTACATGACCTAGAAAGAACTGCAGAAAATTACAAATACCTAGGAACACTTTAAACTAGAAAACTTGAATTTTCCCTAAATATGATAATAAAAAAAGAAATTAAAATTTATTGAATGTCTGGTACTTATTCTTTCAACAACATTTATTGGTTGTATGTAAGATGCCAAGAACTATGCTAGATGCTTTCATAAAAACTGTCTCATTTAGTCAAGAACTCTGTAAAGTACAGATTAATTTATAGATGAATGGCTTGCCTACATTCACATAACTGGGTCTTTTATGTGAGAAGTATTTAAGAGACTCTACTCCATGCTGGTGCTTTTCTGTGCACTAGAGCCCATCACTAACATTTGGGGACCCAGGATGAGCATAAAAATTGAGGTCCCTAGACCAGATGTCTAAATATTTAAAATTATAAACACTGGTGTGCTGGAGCCAGCTCTTTCTTATAGGCCATAGGCCTCTCTTCCCAAGTTCAAATTTATTAATGTTGTACTGGTAGCTTGAAATCAGCCATGGTGGGAACAGCAGACCATAGCAAATGGCAAACACTACAAATTGTCTTTTGGTTTGTCTTCAGAGAGCCTTTTGTTAGGTATTTACAAACATAGCACTGCTTATAACAACCTAACCTTTGAATAAAATATGTTCTACTCCTTAACTTTTAAAAATATACCTTCATAGTTACATGGAAGGCCAAGTTTGTATTTAGTCCCAGATTCCTGTTGTTCCACACCAGAATTTGGCAGAGAAGAGAGAGCCATTCCCTAGAACTCTGGCCCCTCACCTGCAGACTGAGGCCCTAGCTCTCACTACTTCTCATGACATCCCAAGTTTCATCATACACTGGGAAGGAGTCCATGTGAACACCTGTGGACACTCCAGCACACATATTGAAGCTTTGTCTATTTGTATACCACACATACATAGAAAGAGCTGCCCCAGATCCCCGCCTTGGGCTTAGGGGCAAACACACCAGTGGTACTGAGCAACCTCAGTTGACTGGATGAAGGGAGAGAATACTTACAGATGCTGGAAGCAGACACAAGTCTTTAAGGGTCTGAAATTTCAGGGTCTGGGACCTTAGAGCATTATCTAGAAAAGAAGGATGGTATGGGCTCTGGGTGAGTCCCTTCTTATAGATAAATCACCCCTCGGAGAGTGGTGCAGATGGAGGAGGGCTCAGGCAGAGCCCTCTAAAACACAGGGCTCAGGATAAAGGTCCTTATTCCCTGATCTAAGAATTGTACTAAATACAGAAGTTTCAAAGCCCTCATGGAACTTCTGTTCCATGAGGAGGGGAAAAATCTACCAAGCAAATGGAAAACAGTAAAAAGTAGGTATTGTAATCCTAATTTCAGACAAAACAGACTTTAAACCAACAAAGATCAAAAAAAGACAAAGAAGATAATTACAAAATGGTAAAAGGTTCAATTCAACAAGAATATCTATCTCAAATATATATGAACCCAACACAGGAGAACCCAGATTCATAAAGCAAGTTCTTAGCGGCTTTCAAAGAGACTTAGACTCACGCAATAATAATGTGAAACTTCAACACCCTACTGACAGTATTAGACAGATTATCAAGGCAGAAAGTTAACAAAGATATTAGACAGACAGTATTAGACAGACTATCAGGGCAGAAAATTAACAAAGATATTTAGGACACGTACACAGCACAGGACCAAATGAACCTGATAGATATCTACAGAACTCTCCACCCAAAAAAAACAGAATATACATTCTTCTCATAATGTTATGGCACATAATCTAAAATTTGACCACATAATCAAACACAAAACACTTCTCAGCAAATGCAAAAGAACTGAAATCATAACAACCGCTCTTTCAAACCACAACACAATCAATTAGAAATCACAAATAAGAAATTTGCTCAAAACCATACAATTCCATGGAAATTGAGTAACCTGCTCCTGAATGACTTTTGTATAAATAATAAAAGTAAGGCAGAAATCAACAAGTTCTATGAAACGAATGAGAATAAAGATACAACATACCAGAATATCTGGGATACAGCTAAGGTAGTGTTAAGAGGGAAATTTGTAGCACCAAATACATCAAAAAGTTAGAAAGAGCTCAAGTTAACAATCTCACATCATAACTAAAGAACTAGAGAACCAAGAGCAAACTGAACCCAAAGCTAGCAGAAGACAGGAAAAAACCAACATCAGAGCTAAACTAAAGGAGATTGAGATGCAAAAAAATCATTCAAAAAATCAGTGAATCCAGGAATTGATTTCTTGAAAAAATTAATAAAATAGAACACTAACTAAACAAACAACAAAAGAGAAAAGATCCAAATAAACACAAATAGAAATAACAAAGGAGATATTACCACTGGGGGGCCCCACAACAATCAGAGAACATTATGAATACCTCTATGCACACAAACTAGAAAAGCTAGAAAAATGGATATATTATTGGACACATACGCTGTCCCAAGAAATTGGAAGAAGGAAGAAATTGAATCCCTGAACAGACCAATAACAAGCTTTGAAATTGAATCCTTAATAAATAGCCTACTAACCAAAAATAAAAAAACAGATGGATCCACAGCCAAATTCCATCAAATGTACAAAAAAAGCTGGCACCATTCCTACTGGAGCTATTCAAAAAAAAATGAGAAGAAAGGACTCTTCCCTTACTCAGTCTATGAGGCCAGCAAACAAAGCTGACAAAAATAAGCAATAGTAAAAGGACTCCCTATTCAATATATGGTGCTGGGATAACTAGCTAGCCATAAGCAGAAACATAACAACAACAACAACAAAAAAAACATATCAGGCCAATATCCTTGATGAACATCTATGTAAAAATCCTCACAAAATACTGGCAAACCAAATACAGCAACACATCAAAAAGTTTATTCACCACAGTCAAGTTGGCTTTATCCCTGGGGTTCAAGGTTGGTTCAACTTACACAAAACAATAAGTGTGATAAACTGAACAAAAGACAAAAACATGATTATCTCAATAGATGCAGAAAAGACTTTTGATAAAATTCAACACACCATCATGTTTAAAACCTCTCAATAATCTAAGTATCAAAGGAACACATTGAAAAATAATAAGAGCCATCTATGACAACCACAGCCAACATTATATTGAATAGGTAAAAAGCTGGAAACATTCCCCTTGAAACCTGGCATAAGACAAAGATGACCTCTCTCACCACTCCTATTTATAGTACTGGAAGTCCCGGCCAGGGCAATCCGGCAAGAGAAAGAAATAAGCATTTATATGGGAAGAGAAGAAGTCAAAATGCCCTTTTTGCAGACAAAATAACCCTATATCTAGAAAACTTCATAGTCTCCGCCCAAAAGCTCCTTAAGCTGATAAACAACTTCAGCAAAATCTCAGGATAAAAATAATCAATGTACAAAAATCACTAACACTCCTATAAACTAACAACAGTCAAACTGGGAGCTGAATTAGAAACTCTATTCTATTCACAAAAAGAACAAAATATCTATGAATACAGCTAAAAAAAAAAAATCTGCAAGGAGAACTACAAAAACACTGCTCAAAGAAATCAGAGATGAAACAAACAAATGAAAAAAGATTCCATGCTCATGAACAAGAACAATGTCACTAAGACGGCCATACTGTCCAAAAAATTTACAGATTCAATGCTGTGTCTATCAAACTATTAATGACAATCTTCACAAAACTATAAAATATACTTTCTAAAATTCATATGAACCAAAAGAGAGCCCCGATAGCCAAAAATATCATAAGCAAGAAGAATTAAGGAGAAGGAACTCCTTCTCCATAGCTGGAGGCATCATGCTACCCAACTTTAAACTATACTAAAGGGCTACAGTAACTAAAACAGTGTGGTACTGGTACAAAAACAGACAAATAGACCAATGGAACAGAATAGAGAGCCCAGAAATAAAGCGTCACACCTACAACTAGTGGATCTTTGACAAAGCTGACAAAAATAAGCAATGAGAAAAGGACTCTCTATTCAATAAATGGTGCTGGGATAACTAGCTAGCCATGAGCAGAAGATTGAAAACAGACACCTTCTGTACACCATATACAAGAATTGACTCGCTGGGCGCGGTGGCTCAAGCCTGTAATCCCAGCAATTTGGGAGGCCGAGGCAGGTGGATCACAAGGTCAAGAGATCGAGACCATCCTGGTCAACATGGTGAAACCCCGTCTCTACTAAAAATACAAAAAAATTAGCTGGGCATGGTGGTGCTTGCCTGTAATCCCAGCTACTTAGGAGGCTGAGGCAGGAGAATTGCCTGAACCCAGGAGGCGGAGGTTGCAGTGAGCCGAGATCGCGCCATTGCACTCCAGCCTGGCTAACTTGAGTGAAACTCCGTCTCAAAAAAAAAAAAAAAAAAAAAAAGAATTGACTCAAGATGGATTAAAGATAAAAATGTAAAACTCAAGACTATAAAAACCATGGAAGACAGCCTAGGCATACCATTATGAGCACAGAAATGGGCAAACATTTCATGAAGAAGATGCCAAAAACAATTACAACAAAAGCAAAAATTACAAATGGGATCTAGTTGAACTAAAAAGCTCCTGGACAGCAATAGAAACTATTAACAGAGCAAACAGACAACCTATAGAAATAAGAGAAAGTATTTGCAAACTATGCATCTGACAAAGGTCTAATATCCAACTTCCATATAAAAACTTAAGCAAATTTATAAGAAAAAAAACAAACTACATTAAAAAGTAGGCAAAGAACATGAACATTTTTTATAAGAAGACACATGCAGCCAACAAGCATATGAAGAAAAGCTCAACATAACTGATCATTAGAGAAATGCAAATCAAAACTGCAATGAGATACCATTTCATACCAGTCAGAATGGCTATTGTTAAAAAGTCAAAAAAATAACAAATGCTGGTGAGGTTATGGAGAAAAAGAAATGTTTATACACCACTGGTGAGAGTGTAAATTAGTTCAACATTAGTGCAAAACAGTTTGGTGATTCCTTAAAGACCTAAATACAGAACTGCTATCCAACCCAGCAATCTCATTTCTGAGTATATACCCAAAGGAATAATTCTGTCATAAAGACACATGCAAGCATATGTTCATTGCAACACTATTTACAATAGGAAAGACATGGAAACAACTGAAATGCCCATCAATGGTAGACTGGATAAAGAAAATGTGATACATATACACCACGGAATACTATGCAGCCATAAAAAATAATGAGATCATATTCTTTGCATGGACATAGATTGAGCTGGAGGCCATTATCATTAGCAAACTAATATAGGAAGAGAAAACCAAATACTGCATGTTCTCACTTACAAGTGGGGGCTAAAAGGTGAAAACAGATGGAGGCATAGAGGAGAACAATAGGCACTGCATCCTACTGCAAGGTAGAGAATGGGAGGAGAGAGAGGATAAGGAAAAATAACTAATAAGTACTAGGTCTAATGACCTGGTGATGAAATAACCCGGGTGACAAAATAGTCTGTACAACAAGCCCCCATGACATGAGTTTACCTATATAACAAACGTGCACATATACCCCTGAACTTAAAGTTTAAAAAATTTTTAATTAAGATATAGTTGGCAAATAAAAATTATATACATTTATGGTGTATAATGTAATGCTTAAATGTATGTATATGCTGTGAAATCACAAAATCAAGCTAACATATTCATCACATCATATACTTATTCTGTGTTGTGAGAACATTTACTATCTAGCCTCTTAGCCATTTTCAAGTATATAAGGTATTACTATTAACTGTAGTACAGTAGATCTCCTGAACTTATTAATCCTGTCTGACTAAATTTTTGTACCCTTTGGCCATTATCTCCCCACTCTCCTGCCTCAACTCTCACCCCCTGACAGCCACCATACTACTCTATGCTTCTTGGAGTTTGACATTTTTAGATGCCACATATAAGTGAAATCATGCAGTGCTCATCTTTTGGTGCCTAGCTTATTTCACTTAGTATATGTCCTGCAAGCTCATGCACGTTGTCACAAATTATAAGATTTCCTTCTTTTTCAGGGCTGAATAGAATTCCATTACACACACACACACACACACACACACACACACACACACACACATCATATTTTCTTTATCCATTCATCTATTTATGAGCCCAGGTTGATTCCCTTTATTGGTTACTGTGAACAATGCTGTAATGACATTGGTCTAGGCAGTGACTTTTTGTATATGACACCAAACAGAGGCAACAAAAGCAAAAATAAATGAGGTGGCATGAAACAAAAAAGCTTTTGCACAGCCAAAGCAACAGTCAACAGGGTGAAAAGATAATCTATAGACTGGGAAAAAAATATTTGTAAACTATCCATATGACAAGGAGTATCCAAAGTATATAAGAAACACTCGACAGCAAACAACCCAATGTAAAAAAGAAATCTTATTTTAAAAAAGACAAAGAATCTGAATAGACATTTCTCAAAATAAGACATACAAATGTCCAGCAACGCTATGAAAAAAAAATACTCAAATCACTAATCATCATGGAAATGTAAATTAAAACTCAAACTAGAATGAGATGCCACCCTACACTGTAGAATGACTTTCATCAGAAAGACAAAGATGAATATTAAAGAGAATGTAGGGAAAAGGGAACCCTCATACACTGATATGGTTTGGCTCTGTGTCCCCACCCAAACCTCATCTCAAATTGTAATCCTCCCCATAATCCCTATGTGTCAAGGGCAGAATCTGGTGGGAGGTGATTGGATCATTGGGATGGGGGTGGTTTCCCCCATACTGTTCTCATGATAGTGAGTTCTCACGAGATACGATGGTTTTATAAAGGGCTTTTCTCCCTTCACTCATTTGCTCTTTCTTGCCTGCCACCATGTAAGACATGCCTTTGCTTCTCTCTTGCCTTCTGCCATGAATGTAAGTTTCCTGAGCCCCTCAACCCCAGGCATGCAGAACTATGAGTCAGCAAATATCTTTCCCTGATAAATTACCCAGTCTCTGTTATGTCTTTATAGCAGTGTGAGAATGGACTAACACATACACTGTTGCTGGAAATGTAAATTGATTCAACCATTATGGAAAACAGTATGGTTGTTCCTCAGAAAATTAAAAATAGAACTACCACATGATCCTGCAATCCTACCTCTTGATATATATATCCAGAGGATGTAAAATAATCCTGTCCAAGAGATATTTGCACTCCCATGTTCATTTAAGCAGCTTCTTATATTGGAGAGCAGAATTTTGTTTGTCTATTTGTGAGAATTGATTCTTTATGTGCAAGTCTTTAAACTTTATTAACATATTTACTTTTTGGTTTATTTGTTGTTTATCATTCCATTAGAAACTATGTTTATGTGGCACATTCTTGTCAGCAACTTTCTTAAAGCTAATACAGAATTTACCTAATTTATTCCAGTAATTGTCACCAAAGTGCAAAGGATAAAGGAACTATTAATTGTGTATATTTCTGTGATGTCATGAATTATTAAAATATAATTACATAATTTCTTCTGGCATACCTACAATTTCAGTTACTGTAAGTTTAAGATGCTGGTCACACATATAATGGCACCCAACATATACACACCCTCCTCTCATATATGGAAAACAAACCTTGCTGTTGTTTTCACTGGACAGTGGGTGTAGTAATTTGACCTGGAGACTTGGGGGAGGAAAGGAGGAAAGTGGAAAAGAGGCTCCTCTTTTCAGATGCAGGGACACAGTTTAAATTTTATTGTTAAAGGACCCGACAGAGCATCATTTAGGGAACGGGTGCTGCCCTTCTGGAAGGGGAGATTTCCCATAAAGGAGTCCACCAGACAGTTGGGCTGCATTTTCTCTCTCTGTGGTTAGCTCTTGTTCTTTTTTGGCTGAGTCTCACTCACAGCCCTGTAAGCCCTTCGGGCAAGAAGCAACAAGTTGCAGGCTGCTTCTACATCTTCCTAGGAAAGGGGTGTTAGGTGGGAGGAGGTCAGAGGACTCATTCATCTCTCTCCTGGACCTTAGTTTCCACCTGCAGACTTTCTTTTACTGTAATCTAGACTGTTAAGACCTAGGACCTGAGACCAGTCCAACAAGCCCTCCCTCTGAACTGGGCTCTCTTCAAGCGTATACCTGGCAGTCAGGCTGTGAATCCTGGTATGCTGCCTACGCTGGCCTTTCCCTTTTGTTGCCCTAAGGGCTATGTGTTGTAAGCCAAATCACTGGGCAACCAGGTACCTTCAAAAAAGCCCCAAGCTCTCTGGAAACTACTGTCTATTCCAGCTGAAACTGCCCAGAAAGGAGGGCATCAGGCATAGGGAACCAATCCCAGTCTTTCTACCAGTTCCTTATAACTACTCAAACTCCCTTTAAAGAGGCTCACATTGGAATGCCCTGTTGACAAGTACATACCACTTCACTTCTGCTGGGGTGAGAGCTGGTAGCTCCTCCCTGTTAAATGCACATCTCAATGCCTCTGCCCTAAGTGAGTTGTGCAATAAATGAGCTGTCATACTGAACAGGTGGGAAAGAAGTGAACTGCTTGTTCACTTGCTACTATTGCCACTGCTGGTCCAGAAATAGAAGATAAGACAGGTGAGAACTGCTTTTCCTTCTAACAAGAAAGATTCTAAACTGAGGCAATGCTTTGCATTGAGTCCTGGGGTATTGTGGTTTTGGGAACCAGCAGTAGTCTTAGTATTTTCTCTCAGTAACTCCTTCCCCTCTAGGCCATAAAGGCTCTTTTCTTTAAAACAGCAGCAGCAACAACAACAACAAACAGCACAAAAAAACAATGAAAAAAAACCTCCAAGCTCCCTTCAGTAGTTGCTACACCTTCAGATTGAGACATCCGTCCTTATTTGCAAACCTCAGCTGTGTCTGGGGGCAGGGCCACAGTGAAACTGCCAGGAGCAAAAAGGCTTCCAAGGAAAAGTACCACATCAGACTGGAAACTGGGGGCAGATCCATCCTGGGATGTGACGGGCTCTCTCTCCAAAGGACCCACGGACCAAAGCTGACAGTTTCTTTACTTGGTGAGTTTTGTATGGTTTGATGTGTGAAACATATCTGAGAACAGGTATGATTGAGCTCAACTTCCTTTTCTCCTTATTGGAAGAGTTTGTGAATTAAAGTCTGTGTACTGAGGCGGTCGGGAGCATCCAATTAGAACTCCAGTCACATGTAGCTAAGAGCCATGTGGACTGTGCTGGGGATGGTCCATCAAGCATTTGGAATAGGCTTGCTTTTGGAATGTAGTGAATCTGATTGCTTCTTGGCAGCTTCTCTCTCCCAATTATGTTTGGCTTAGTCTGATAGTCAAATTACTTTACGATCCCTAAACTAATCCAGAAAGTATACAGAGGAGACACAGAGAACACTGTCTAAAAAGAGACTGGGGATGGGCGAAGAGGGTTCTGGTTGAATTTTCAAAATGTTCCCTGAATAATCCACAACTCATCCCAAGAATGGTAACTGCATATGATACCCTGGCCCTTTGTTAAGCTCAAAAAACTGACTATAGCATGCCTCTTTAAAATACAGACCAATTAAAACCATTGTGCACACTTTCAATTGTTTTGTTCCCTTAGTGAAGCTCAAGAAGGTATATTACAGGTATGGATTTGATTAAAAACGTAAGGTTTCACATAATGAACATATGTTCTCGTTGAAATAATTTAGAAATTTTCCTGAAATCTAAACCCAGTATTTTGTATTACATCAGAAAACAAGGCCTTGATAATGTGAGCTCCAATCAGAACATGGTGATTCCACTGAAGTGAATCTAAAGTTTCCCTTTGTATAATTTACAAATGAAGTGTTTGCATGAAATTTAATGCTTTAAGGAAGATAGGCAAAATTGTAAACCTACTTTAGAGAATGGACGGGTTTTTCTAATGGCATTGTTTTTGTTGTTATTGTTGTTGTTTTGTTGTTATTTTGTTGTTATTGTTGCTCTGTCGTCTAGGCTGGAATGCAGTGATGCAATCATAGCTCACTGTAACCTCGAACCCCTGGGTTCAAATGATCCTCCTGTCTTAACCTCCCAAGTAACTCAGAGTACAGGTATGCACTGCCATGGCTGCCTAATTTTTTTTGGTAGATATAGGGGTCTCACTATGTTGTCCAAACCGGTCTCAAACTCCTGGCCTCAAACAATCCTCCTTCTCTGGCCTCCCAAAGTTCTGGGATTACAGGCCACTGCACCTGGCCTCTAATTGCTTTATAGAATTCATTATTCACATGAGAATATATTCACAAATTGTTAAGTATCTCAGTCACTTATTAAACCAAGTTTAAAAGTAATAATAATAACCATTTTACAATTTTAAAAAGACTTCAAGTCTGCTCTAAAGGACAGCAGGTATCTTGAGCAGAGTATGTATGTATTTAAGTGATGTTAAAGTGCAGGCAGTACAAATATTGTCTAGTCAACCTCCACCTTACCAAGTAAAAATTAATTGATTTTATTATTTAAAGGTTGAAATATAAAATAACAACAATATAGTTAAGCCTCCATGGTGTAATGTCTACAAAACTTCTTGTCCTCTCTCTAAAGCCGAAATGTCAGATGGTGAGGTTAGCTAACACCCAACAATCTTGAGATTTAGCTACCAATTTTAATAGTACTTTTTTTTTTTGTACATTGAAAACATCACTTAGAAAATTATTCATCCATAAATTTTCCATGATGGGGTGGTATGTCAAAATTCCTATTTCCTTTGCGTTCACAGCTGTTACTTCCCCTCTCCAGGCTCAAGGTCATCTGTATAATGGAAGTGATAGCACTGGTCTTAGAGGGTTTTCTAGAGGACTAAGATAATGTTAGAAAATATCAGCTGAGTGACTAGAACGTAATCGCCGTATAAATGGTTTGACATACACTTTGCACATAGACATCCATACAATTTGCACGTTTCTTTTATTTTGATCTTTTTTTTTATCCTACCACATAAAGGCAGGAAGTCAAACATATTAGTGCATCCTGCTATATAACAGCAGGTTTGATGGCTTACCCTGAGGAAGAGAAGATAAAAATTAAGATACAGACATTTGCTAACATGGGTCTATGCTGGTCTAGTTTTCCATTTACTGAAAACACTCAAGAAATAACAGGCTTTTATTCTGAGGGATAAGTAATTTAGTAGATGAATCAGCCTTCTCAGTTAGACATTAATCTACTACAATTTTAGTTTTATGTATAGTAACTAAAGTTTCTGCATCCATTTTCTGTGAATTCCCTCCAAAACCTATGATTGAAATTACTAGTAATTAATGTTTGAAGAATTTTTGTACTCTTTTTAATGAAAACTTGAAAAGTGTAACCTAATACATATATACTTGGCTGGCAAACGCAGCTTTCGGGCAATATCTCTCACTAAACAGCAGTGTGAGCTCAGAAAAATCACACCCAGCATCTCTGAGCTTCCATTTTCCCTGCATGTCTCCTGAGGGCCCTGTGACCCAATAATAGCATAGGCTGTTTCATTCTGTTTCTAAAAGCCCTAGTTCTAAGTTACTTTAATTTCCAAGATCAATGAATAAAATAAATTCCAGAGCTACTTTCTTGATTTTCCAAACAGTGCTGAAGAATCAGAAGACAAATGTGAATTTGTAATATTAAGAAAAAGAAAACAAAGGAGAAAACCCACACCCATCACTAAAGTAGAATAATTTCAAAAACAAGCAATCTAGTTGTACCCAACAAAAGTCCCAGACAAACTTCTTTTACTCTGAAGAGAAAAAATATGGTAGGTGAATGAATTAGAAGGGAAAGACACCACACACATACACACACACAGACACACACACACATTACACACATGTATTGATATGAAATAAAAGAAACCTATCCCATCAGATAAGAATATGCCAAAAATCCAAGGGCTGTTTCTCAGAACAGGCAAAACCACTCCTTCCTACCAAATCAATCTGATATTTCATAAACTAAATTATATGAATAAAAATTATCATTAAGTGTAAAATAAAAAAATTATCTTATAGGTGTTCTTTAATTTGTCAAAGAAATCCCACTGACAAAAATTTATCTTATATAGCTAGGAGTATCTACATTTTTCTTTTCTTCAGAGAAAACAGTAGCTTATCATCTAAGTAAATTGCCATAGTACTTAGCTGAGCTCAATTCTAACAAGCCAAGTTACTTAAATTAAAAAAACAGATTTCAACAAATCATATTATCATACAAACTATAATTTACAGAAAGCATTTGCTTTTAAATACTGATGATCTGCAATGTTTTATATATTTTTTAAAATTTTCATCACATTTGCCCCAGTAGAGCTTTAAATAATCCAGAAAAAGTTAAAATGGGAGCTTATTTTCCCATTTTGCCCTACTTTTGTTTGGATGAACTTTCACATTTATCATAAATCTAAGAAAAGAATTGTGAAGAGAAGGAATGACCCACCAAGTTTCTACAGAGATACCTAAGTAATTTAACATCAGCAACACCCAAGTCTTTCCAGTTCTTCTGCACTCTCCCATGTGCCTTGGGCAGCCTCCAGACACACACTACCCTGACATTACCTCTCTTGGAACACCTCCCTCAGGATATCCATTTGGCAAAATGGGTTGGAGAGAATGGCCTCACGTTCCCCCAATGATTGGAAATGTGCTTCTTCCTCTCTCGTTCAAACCTAGGTAAAAGATGAAAAAGAAAAAAAAGATAGAAAGCTCAAAACAGCAGTCTGAAATACACTCAGTGTTTGTTGGTACAGATGTCTATAGGAATGATCACTTCAATAGTTGGTGTGACATGGGTACAACACTATCTTTAAGCAGAGAAACCATGTTCCTCATAATAGAAAATGCACCTCAGGACTGAGTATTTATTAAGTAGTAGTGTTTCAAATTTCAAGTTGTATAAAAATTTTTCAGCCAAAAAATGTTCAAACACATTAACGAATATATTTTTTAACGTATTGAGTTTAAATATATATATATATATATATATATAAGAGCTTCATAAAAATAAATAGGAATAATTTTTAAATGCTCTTATTCCTACAATAACTTAAATCATCTGTATGCTGGTATTTCCCAACCTCTTTCTACTTTTGTTTATTTGGGTAATTACAGTAGATTTTTTTCTTTGGCTTGAAATGAGGATTCAATGAGTTATTACATATAAAGAACTTAGTGAATGGCATAAAGAAAGCATTCAATAAATGTAAACTATTACTACTTTTACCACTACTGCTACTTCTACTACTATTACTACTATTGTAATCTTATTGTACATACAATTAAAGCTATTAATCTTTATTATTATTCCTGTTTTATTGAGGTAAATTGGCAAATAAACATTGTAAGCATAATTATCAATGTTTATGTATACATTGTGCAATAATTACCACAATCAAGCTAATTAATATATTCATAACTTTACATAGTTATCATTGTGTGTTGGAAGGGTGAGAACACTTGAAATCTACTCTTTGAGCAAATTTTGAATAAACAAGACAGTATTACTAACTACAGTCAGTATGTTGTACACTGGATCTCCAGAACTTATTTATCCCGAAGAAGTACTATCCTTTGACCAACATATCCCCATTTCTCCCACCTCCCAGGCCCTGGCACCCACTTTTCTACTCATCAGTTCAGCATTTTTAGATTCCATGTATAAGTGAGATCATATTGCACTTGTCTTTCTGTGCCTGACTTATTTCACTTAGCATAATGCCTTTCAGGTTCATCTCTGTTATCACAAATGACAGAATGTTCCTTCTTTTTTTGAGGCTGAATAATATTCTGGTGCATGTGAGGGTGTGTGAGTGTGTGTGTGTGTGTGTGTGTGTGTGTGTGTGTAGACAGATGATAGATATGGGTTTAGATATATATTACATTTTTTAATCACTCATCTATCAATGGACACAAGTTAATTCCACGTTTTGGTTATTCTGAATAATGCTGTAATGAACATGGGAATACAAATACCTCATTGACATACTGATTTCACTTCCTTTGCCTATATGGCCAGTAATTATACTACTGGAATGATAGTTCCACGTATTATTTCGGGGAGAATCTCTATAATGTTTTCTATAATGGCTGAAATAATTTACATTCCCACTAACAGTGTACAAGGGTTTTCTTTTCTCCATATCCTCACCAATACTTTTGTCTTTTTGACAACAGTCATCCTTACAGGTGTGAGATGATATCTCATGAGGTGGTTTTGGTTTGCATTTACCTGATGATGATTGATAGAATTTTTATATACCTACTGGCCATTTATATGTCTTCTTTAGAGAAATGTCTATTCCATTTCTTTGCCCATTTTTAAATTTCTTAATTTTTTATTGTTTTAGGGGTAAAGTCTATGTGGCCCAGGTTGGCCTCAAACTCCTGAGTTCAAGCAATCCTCCTACCTCAGCCTCTCGAATAGCTGGGATTACAGGCGTGCACCACTACATCCAGCTGCACATTTTAAATTTGGTAGTTTGTTTTCATGAGTTGTTTGAATTTCTTATATATTTTGGAGATTAACTGCTTATCAGATGTATTGGCCCTACTGTGGCTTACAGAAGAGTCAACATAGCTCCATTTGAAAGTGACTTTGGCATATAGAATGATATAGGATAATTGCTTCACTTACTTGATTAAAATAAGTAAAAACATAGATGGCTTTCAAAGGTACAGTTTACAAATATTTTCTCTCGTTTTTTAGGCCATTTCCTCACTCTCTTTATTATTTCCTTTGCTGTGCAGGGATTGACTCTGATGCCATCTCATTTGTTTATTTTTGCTTTTGTTGCTTGTTCTTTTGGATTCACATCCAAAAAAAATCTGTGCCTAATCAGTTTTCCCATATGTTTTCTTCTAGTAATTTTAAAGTTTTAGATTTCATATTTAAGTCTGTAATCCATTTTGAGTTGATTTTTATGTACAATGTGAGATGAGGGTCCAATTTTATACTTCTTCATCTGGATATTTAGTAACACACCACCATTTGTTGAAGAGACTGCTTTTTCCCCACTGAGTGTTCTTGGGAACTTTGTCAAAGACTAATTGACCTTAAATCCATGAATTTATTTCTAGGCTGACTATTCTTTTCCATTGATTTATAGGTATGTTTTTATTCCAAGACCATGCTGTTTTGATTACTATAGTCTTGTAGGATATTTTGGGATCAGATAATGTGATCCTTCCAACTTTGTTTTTCTTTCTCAAAACTGCTTTGGTCACTCAGAGTTTTTGTGGTTCTATACATATTTTACAGTTTGTGTTTTTATTTATTTGATAAGTGTCATTGGAGTTTTGATAGTAATTGTACCGAATCTGTAGATGACTTTGGTAGCATGGAAATTTTACCAATAATAATTATTCAAATCCAAGAACACAGAGTATTGTTCCATTTATTTGTTTTTGTTCAATTTTTTCATCATCATCTTACAGTTTTCAGTGTATAGATATTTTGCTTCCTTGGTTAAATGTAATCCTAAGTATTTTTAATGATCCTTGAAATGGAATGTTTTATTGATACCTTTTTCAGAATGTTAGTTGTTATTACATAGAAATGCTATGGATATTCGCATGTTGATTTTGTATTCTGTAACTTTACTACATTTATTAGTTCTAAAAGTTTTTTCTGCAGTCTTTAGGTTTTTCTGTGTATAAGATCATGTCATCAGAAAACTAGGACAATTTTACTTCTTCCTTTAAGATTTGGAAGATTTTTATTTCTGCTTGACTAATTGCTCTGGCTAGGATTCCCAGTACTATGTTATTAGAAGTGGTAAGACTGAATATCCTTGTCTTGTTCCCAAACTTAGAGGAAAAGCTTTCAACTTTTCATTATTGAATATGATATTAGCTGTGGGCTTGACATATATGGCATTTATTATGTTGAGGTACATTCTTTCTATCCATCTTTGTTGATAATTATTACCATAAAAGGATGTTGAATTTTATCAAATGCTGCTTCTGCATCTGTTGAAATGATCACCTAATTTTTATCCTGCATCCTGCTAATGTGTTGTCATATTTACCGATTTGTGTGTGTCAAACTATCTTTGCATCCCAGAGATAAATCCCACTTGATCATACTGTATGATCCTTTTAATGTGCTGTTAAATTCATTTTGCTAGTATTTTATTAAAGATTTTGCATCTGTTCACCAGGAATATTGGTCTATAATATCCTATTCTTTCAGTGTTCTAATCTGGCTTTGGTTTGAGAGTAGTGCTGGCCTCATAAAATGAGTTTGGAAGTATTAACCCTCTCCTTCAATTTTTGGGGAAAGTTTGAGAAGAATTTGTGTTAATTCTTCTTTAATGTTTGGTAGAATTCACCAGTGAAGCCATCAGGTCCTGGAGTTTCCATGTATGGAAGGATTTTGATTAATGACTTAATCTTCACACTTAATTGTCCTGTTCAGATTTTCTATTAATTATTCAGTCCTGGTACGTTGTACATTTCTAGGAATGAATTCATTTCTTCTAGATTATTCAATTATTGACATATAACTGTTCATAGTAGTCTCTTATACGCGTTTATATTTCTGTGGTATCAGCTGTAATGTTTCCTTTTTCATTTCTGATTTTGGGTCTTCTCTCTTTTTTTCTTAAGTTAGCTAATGGTTTGTCAATTCTACCTTTCAAAAACAGTTTTAGTTTCATTTTTTCTTGTCTCAATTTCATTTACTTCTGCTCTGATCTTTATTATTTCCTTCCTTCTGCTAACTTAGGGTTTAGTATATTCCTTTTTTCTAGCTCCTTGAAGTATAAAGTTACGTTGTTTATTTAAGATCATTTTTTATTTCTTATGTAGACATTTATCATAATAAACTTTCCTCTTTGAACTACGTTTACTACATCTCATACATTTATTATGTGCTATTTTTGTCTCAAGATATTTTTAATTTCTCTTTTGATTTTTTTCTTGTTCAGGAGTATGTTATTTAATTTTTACATATTTGTGAAAACTGAAAATTCACAGGAGTTTTTCAGGTTTTCTCCTGGTATTGGTTTGATGACAAAGTCATTGTCTCTCATAAAATGATATTTCATACAATAGCAAAGAAAATAATAAAACATTTTATTGTTTTTTGTACAGCATTTTTATGTACATTTATGTACAGCAGGGACTGTACATAAACTGCAAAGCCTAAAAGATGTGTGATCTGGCATTTTACAGAACATATTTGCCATCCCCTGACATAGATTAAAATGTACTACATTTCTTTTTTTAGTGTTATTTAAGGATCTAGTTGTATTATTCCAGAATCACTGGAAACATCTTTGTCTTTTGAAACAAGGTACGTGAGAAAACTTGCCGGCTAACCCTTTCTCTTGTCAGGAAATTCAAATGTCCTACCCATTCCACAGAGAATCTGTTATTAGGACTTCCATAAAGCTCCTCACTCAGACATATGAGCTAAACTTCCAGGTTTGAAAGTACATTGTAATTTTTGATGATTTTTAAGTAATAATGTTCTCCTATCACTATACAAATTTTTAAGAAAAAAAAAAAGATGATAGCACAGAAGCAGAAATAAGCATGAGAGCCAATTAATTGTATTTCTTCCATGCAATCAATGGATTACTCTATATTTGAGGCTAAAGGGAGAAAGCAATCTTTTTTGTCTTGACTCTAGTCAATAACTTGACTAAATTATCCTAGCCAATGATTTGAGGAAACATATGTGAAACCACCTAGAAGTATTTTACTTTAATGTTGTGTAAAGTGTCTTTTAGGTTATCTTACTGTTGCATAAAGTCTTCTTGTAAGCTCAAGAAAGAAGGGGAGCAATTTTATCTTACTTGTCACTAAATCTCCCAGTGCCTATTGCAGTGCCTGGAAAGGATTTTATAAGGGGTGTGTGTGTGTGTGTGTGTGTGTGTACGCATTCCTACCTTCCCTTCATCTCAAGGCAATGAAGTATTGTTTCCATTGTCACCTGTCACCTTCTGTTAATGATGAGCAGATCATTACATGGAAGATGTTAAGAAATTCTACTTCTTACATATAAATTCTGCTTTTCCTATGTAAGTTCTACTTCATCCATTAAGTTTAGAGTACTGGAAAATAATATATGAAGAAAGTACAATGCAGAACATTGGCATAGTTTCTGAAGGTCAACTATGCAGTCACTAATGGAATCAGGGTTAACACAGGCGCTCAATCATAATACCATCATGTCTCTGTTTCACTAAATTTCCTCTCCTGTAAATAGTCCATGTCCTTAAATTTGCTGGATTTTTTAAAATAAAAAGTAAGTCATGTATTCCCAAGTAATGTGAAGGTGTACACAAGTACTCCATAAAATTTCAGAATAAAATAAAGTAACAAGGCACACTCTATTGATATGGATTAAAATAAGAAATCTCAAAGAACAAACCAAATGAATTTCTTGCAGAACCTAAGGACTTCTATATTTCATGAATAAAATGTATTGTAAAAGTAAAAAAGTAAATGACAGAACAGAAACAGCACAATATTCTCAATTACAGGGTCTTTAAGTAAATAAATTACATTAATATTCTCTTCATAAAAACAAGTTTATTAATTTAGTATCATAAAAACATTTTTTCAAAAGCCATGTGCAGGTGGGCACCAGTTAAAATAGAACAGAGATGATTGTTACACTTTCAATTTGTGGAACATTTTTCTCTCTTAAAAATTCCAGAGCCTTGGCCAGGCGCAGTGGTTCACGCCTATAATCCCAGCACTTTGGGAGGCTGAGGCGAGTGGATCACAAGGTCAAGAGATAGAGACCATCCTAGTCAACATGGTGAAACCCCGTCTCTACTAAAAGTACAAAAATTAGCTGGGCATGGTGGCGCACACCTGTAGTTCCAGCTGCTCGGGAGGCTGAGGCAGGAGAATTGCTTGAACCCAGGAGGTGACGGTTATGGTGAGCCAAGATCATGCCATTGCACTCCAGCCTGGGTAACAAGAGCAAAAACTCCGTCTCAAAAAAAAAAAAAAAAAAAATTCCAGAGCCTTTATGTAAACATAATTATTAAAATGCATATGTCATTGGTTCTGAACTTGTTATCTAAATTTTCTGTGAGAAAAACAAGGAATTCTTTTCATTTGGATCCTGACTCAGCACTTATATCTCATTTAGTTTTTAGTCACTGCATTTCTGTTTACAGTATGTGAAATACTCTCACTAGAACAAAGGTCCCAGCGTTAGTAAGTCAAACTGCAGACTCTGACAGCTGAGTGAATAGCAGAGGCCAAAGTTCACTTGAAGTGTTCATACCCTTAGAGGTCCAGTTTAGATCCTATCTGCCTGAGATTCCTGTTAACACTGATTTATCATAGAAGGGAGCTGACAGAATTTACTCCTGAAGACCAGAAACATGGATTGTACCATCCAAAAGGCAGAAGCGCTAGACGGGGCTCGTTTGATGCAGATCCTCTGGCATGATGAGGCAGAGTCTCTCTACCCAGCTGTATGGCTGCGGGACAACTGCCCGTGCTCCGATTGCTACCTGGATTCTGCAAAAGCACGGAAACTTCTCGCCGAAGCTCTTGATGTGAACATTGGAATTAAAGGCTTGACATTTGACAGAAAAAAGGTAATTATCTCTAAATGATGGCTCCCTGCTTTCTCAAGTTAAATAATGGGGTAGTCTACAATCATTTAGATAACTCTTTTTTATTTGATCAAACATACATAACCATTTATGGACCCATGTTTATATAGTACTTAGTGCAAATTAAGTATACGCAATAAATGGAAGCTTCAGCAAATGGAAGCTTCAGATATTATTATTACTACCACTAGTTTTAATAAAATTTGTAGTGTTACTTGTCACTCTTTCAATGAGTGGCAGCGTTAAAAACCCAAACTATGTCTACAATAAAAGCAATGCTTCTGAGTGTCAGTTTATTCATCTGTAAAATAGAAATACAAAAAGAACTTGCTTATAGAAATGTGAAGCTTTACTGGGATAATATGGGTTAAAATGTTTAACAGTGCCTGGCATACAGTGAGCACGAAAAAATATGGCATTGGCTAACGTCTTTTAGTCAGATTAGTATGTAGAGATACTAGGCTTGTTCTGGTATTCCCAAAAGCACAGCTCTCAAAACTACAAACCAGAAGCAGCCACCATTCCATGCTTCTCTCTTCCAAATTTACTAGGATTCTTATTACTCTCTTGTCCACATCCCAACTTGAGGACTTTACTCTCAGATTTCACTGTTTGCTAGCTAGATAACCTTAGAAATCTTGTTTACTCTTACATTTCTCACCTAAAAGAAAATGAAATAATAGTAGTACCTTCCCCTTAGAGTTATAAAGATTACATGTGTTATGTCTATAGTATTGGTTATAAACACTCAAAATGGTATTATTTTTCTTATTGTTGTCCTCCTTATCATCATTACTCCTTCTTCTCTCTCTCTCTCTCTCTCTTTCTCTCTCTCTCTCATTCTTTTTTTCTTTCTGAGATGGAATCTTGCTCTGTCGCCCAGGATGGAATGCAGTGGTATGGTGCGACCTTGGCTCACTGCAACCTCTGCCTCCCAGGTTCAACCATTCTCCTGCCTCAGCCTCCTGAGTAGCTGGGACTACAGGTGCCCACCACCACATCCAGCTAGTTTTTGTATTTTTAGTGGAGAGGATGGTTTTGTCATGTCGGCCAGGATGCTCTCGGTCTCTTGACCTCGTTATCTGCACACCTCAGCCTCCCAAAGTGCTGGGATTACAGGCGTGTCCAGTAGGAATCTTAATTGATAACTAGCTTCAGTTATCACAGAAAGTTTGGGGATCCCAGGTTTAGAGGATGTAGGTCAAGAACTGTAGATCTATTCATATTCTATTTTTTGAGTGTTATTTAAGGGTTTCAGTCCTCAGATGTATTACTTTGGCTTCCTTCTTTTCCAAAAGCTTAAGCTTAATCTCTGTCTTAAAAATTAAGGGAAGAATAATTGGATGCCCTGATTATATTGAAGGGCATTCAGAAACAGAACAATAGTAGAGAACTGAAATAAAATTAATATAGGTGAAATTTGCTTTCTGTGTTATAAGGTGTACATCACATGGCCCGATGAGCATTACAGTGAATTCCAGGCTGATTGGCTGAAGAAAAGATGCTTTTCCAAGCAGGCCAGAGCACAGCTCCAAAGAGAATTGTTTTTGCCAGGTAACCTTGCCAAGGTCTTCAATGTCTTTTTAAACCCTTACAGTAAAGGATTTTATATTAAGAAATTTGCTCACAGAAAATTCAAACCTTTGTGCTTTGATTAAAGTAGTATTGTAAATTATGTGATGTGTTTAAAGTTTTACCAACAAAGATCATTTGGGTAGAGATGAAAAAGAGTATAGAGTAATTCTAGACATTCTATAGAGAAAGGAAGAAAATAAGGCCAGCATACTTGTATATTTGTCATCTAAAGCAAAACCTGGCACAGCACACCACAGACACTCCTCCATAAGTGCTCACTACAAAGAAGCAGGATGAACTAAAGACAGACTGGCCATTTATAACAATTGTGTCTAAGGACAGAACAACACAAATCAACAAAGCAAGAATTCCTAGCCTGGTATTCATAGATGGAATGACGGGTTTAATGTACCCATGAATGGTATGCACAGCACTGAGTATGCATGTGAGTGTGGGAGAATTTGTTTGTGTGTGTGCATGGACACACACGTGCACACAAAACCACACTTGTCTACGAAGAATTTATGTAGGTTTCAAGGGGGATCCATGAACAGAACAGTGTTCAGAAAAACTGCAAAGGATGAATTCAGTGGATAAAGAGGACTTTATTGCTGAGCAAAGAGACAAAATAAATACGTTGGTGGAAATATTTTTAAATATAAATTTTAGGAGATACACAGTAATAGAACTCAAGCAGAGGAACTGGTAAGGGGTGAGAGGTGTTTACAATTCATTCTCTGATTATTTTGAAGATTTATTACATGAAACTATGTGAATCCAAGGTAAACTGAAAAACAGATCTTGCGAGATCTGGTCATTTGAAAGTGCGTAGCACTCTCCCCCTCTCTCTTGCTCCTGCTTTCCTCACGTGACCTGCCTGCTCCCCCTTCTCCTTCCATCACGATTGTAAGTTCCTGAAGCCTCTCCGGAAGTTGAGCAGATGTCAGTACCATGCTTCCTATACAGCATGCAGAACCATGAGCCAATTTAACTTCTTTTCTTTACTTTTCTTTTTTTTTTTTTTTTTTTTTTTTTTTGAGATAGAGTCTCGCTGTGTCTCCAGGCGCCAGGCTGGAGTGCAATGGTGCAATCTCCGCTCACTGCAACCTCCGCCTCCCAGGTTCAAGCAATTCTCCTGCCTCAGCCTCCCAAGTAGCTGGGACTACAGGCACACACCACCACACCCAGCTAATTTTTGTACTTTTTAGTAGAGATGGGGTTTCACCATGGTCTCGATCTCTTGACCTCGTGATCCGCCCACCTCGGCCCCCCAAAGTGCTGGGATTACAGGCATGAGCCACCGCGCCTGGCCAACTTCTTTTCTTTATAAATTACCCAGTCTCAGGTATTTCTTTATAGTAAAGCAAGAACAAACTAATACAGAAAATTGGTCCTGAGAAGTGGGGCACTGCTATAAGAATACCTAAAATGTAGAAGCAGCTTTAGAACTGGGTAATGGGCAGACGTTGGAAGAGTTTGGAGAACTCAGAAGAAGACAGGGTAAGTTTGATGATGAGGGTAAGTTTGGAACTTTGTAGAGACTGGTTAGATTGTTGTGACCAAAATGCTATGGTGATATGGAAAGTGAATGCCAGGGTGATGAGGTATTAGATGGAAATCAGGATCTTATTGGGAACTGAAGCATAGGTCACGTATGTTATACCTTAGCAAAAGAGCTTGGCTGGATTATGTCCATGCCCTAGGGATATGTGGAAGTTTGAACTTGAGAGTGATGACCTAAAGAAATTTCTAAGCAAAAAAGTAAGTGTTTAAGAAGTAACATGACTACTTCTAACAGCCTATGATCAGATACAGGAGCAAAGAAATAAAATGGAACTTTTATGTTTAAAAGGGAAGCAGAGTATAAAAGTTTGAAAATTTTTTAGCCTAGTCACATCTAGGCAGAGACAGAAAAAGCTTTTATGGGAGAGGAAGTCAAGCAGGCTGTGGAGCAACCGCTTATTATAAGAAGAAGTCAAGTGCCAGTAGCCACAACAATAAGAAAAAGGCTTCAAAGGCATATCATAGACCTGCACTGCAGGTCTCCCATCACAGACCTAGAAGCCTAGAAGGCAGAATGGTTTCCTGGGCTACTCTATGTGTAGCCTCAGGATGCAGCTCCCACAACCCAGCTGCTCGGGCTCCAGCCTCAGCTCCAAGGGGCCTAGGTACAGCTTGGGCCATAGTTCCAGTGGGCATAAGCTACTGTAAGCCTTGGTGGCTGCCATGTGGCTTTAAGTCTGTGGCTGCACAGAATGCAAGAGTGAATGAGGCTTGGCCTTCTTGGCCTAGATTTCAGAGGCTGTATTATGTTGGTGCAAAAGTGATTGCACAGAGAACCTCCACTAGGGCAGTGCAGAGGGAAAATGGGCTGGAGACCCCACTTAGAGTCCCCACTGGGGCACTACCTAATGGAGCGGTGGGAAGAGGGCCACTGTCCTGCAGACCCCATAATAGTAGATCTGCCGACAGCATGCATACTCAGCATGGAGAAGCCACTGGCACTCAGCAACCTGTGACAGTAGGCTCTGGGGCTGAACTTTGCAAAGTCATAGGGGCAGAACTGCCCAAGGCATTGGGAACCCACCCCTTGTACCATTGTGTCCTGAATGTAAGACATGAAGTCAAAAGAGATTATTTTTGAGCCTCAAGAGTTAATGATTGCCCTGCTGGGTTTCGGACTTGCATGGGGCCTGTACTCCCCTTTCTTTTGGCTGATATCTCCCTTTTGTAACGAGAATGAATATTCAATGCCTATAACCCCATTATATCTTAGAAGTACATAACTTGCCTTTAATTGTACAGGCTTATAGGTGGCAGAGGCTTACATTGTCTCAGATGAAACTTTGGACTTTGAACTTTTGAGTTAATGCTAGAATGAGTTAAAACTTTGAGGGACTATTGGGAAGGCACAATTGTATTTTGCAATGTGAGAAGTACATGAGATTTGGGGGTCCAGGGACAAAATGATATGGTTTGCATGTTACACCCAAATCTCATGTTGAACTGTAACCTCCAGTGTTGGAGGTAGTGTCTGGTGGGGGGTGACTGAATCACAAGGGTTGATTTCTCATGAATGGTCTAGAACCATCCTCTTGTTACTAGCCTCACAATAGCAAGTGAATTCTTTGAAGATCTGATTGTTTTAAGGTGTATAGCACTACCTCCATGTTTCCCCTGCTTTTGCCATGTGATCTGCCTGCTCCCCCTTTCAGCTTTTATCATGATTTTAAGTCTCTTGAAGCCTCCCCAAAAGCCAAGCAGATATCAGCACCATGCTTCCTATTAAGCCTGTAGAACAGTGAACCAATTAAATCTCTTTTCTTTATGAATTACTCAGTCTCAAGTATTTCTTTATAGCAATGCAAGAACAGACTAATATACCAGCCTCGCTGAGTTTTGTAACACCTCCCCTGGAAATTCTTGGCCACATACCAAGACAGAGATTTTGCCTTAACTCTTTTCAATCCTAAAATTCTTAAACATGTGTGGTAACTCTCTATGGCTTTAAATGAGACTTATGACACTTTTAGGTATGAAGATGTTACTAATCAACTTGAACCAAACAGCTTCACCATTTCCTCTGGTTATCAATAATAAAGTAAGATACTGTCCCCTACCTTTTTAAGGGGACATGGCATAGACCAGCCATGTCAAGAATTTAGTTCCTCCATTTCCTTAGTCTCACCATTCTGACAGCCAACAAGGTTTTGTCCTAGTGCTTTCTCTCTAAACCGCCAGTTCATTTTTCCCTTTATCTAGCTGGTTAAATCCAGATAGGTATCAAGTGAAAGACATTTTTCTTGCCTTTCTCCAATGAGTGCATTGTTAGATTCTTTAAGGAGTCTCTAATTACATAACTTAGTACCAATTGTCTGGGTCACATAGCAGTATCACAAACGTATTATTATTTTTTATTTATTTTAGATTTCTTCTGGTACTCAAAATATTTTTCCTTAACTCTGTCCTAATTTGGTAATCCTATTGGATTTTCTTTTCATTTCCTTCAAGTTCTTCTTCTGATTTTTTCAGGAAATAAATGCCAACTTTTTATTATTACAGCTTAAGCTTTTATGCATTGTAAAAGGATATGGAGATTCCCCTCCATTAATATTTCTTAATGAGTGCAGTTTTATAGCTTACATTTTTCAGTACTATCAGGCAGTAGCAAAATGGAAATGATACTACACTCAATTAAGTAGTGGAAAAAACTGGTCACAATGACAGACTGCAATCATGAATAATACAAGAACTGGCTGCTATTTAGACACTGGAAAATATTTTAATAGTTTAAAACAAGATCAAATTTTTAAAATATATTCTCAAGCTGTGCAGTTGGTGGGTAAAAAAAGAAATTAATGAGCCATTTTTGGAATATTGGTTCTATGGCTTTTTGCCTGTAGAATTTGATACTTATTTCATTGCCATTGCAAAATTTCAAACATTTATATTCCAGAGCATGCAAACAAACTCAGTTACATTTGTGAAAGGATTTTGTTTTTTAGTCCCAGTGGTAATGTTTTCTTGTCTGCAAGCACAACCCTTGGAGCGAGCATTACAGGGCTTTTAAAATCTGGAGTCAAGATGCAGATCATTTTTCCTTGATCTTCCCCTGGCACTCACTGTTGAACTCAAAAATGACAAGACAAATGATCATCATCCAAAAAAACTTTTGTCATGGGACACCCATAGATGAAAGGAAGACATGGATAATAATCTTTCCCTCATAAATTTCTATTCAGTTGTGCATATATTGGGTATCAATTTTGTGCCAGGAACTCTGTAAAGAAATATCAATATTTCCTTAAAAAGGCATAGATTCTCTCCTTGAGAACTTATCGAGTCTGGAAGGGAACAATAACCATGAGAAAATAAGGATAAGACATTACTTGAAGTACATTAAAACCACTCACAGAATGTTAATGATGATACAGAGGGAGAAATTTGAAGGGATGAAGGAATGATCCTCAGAAATGAGGTAATACTTGAGCTGCATTTTGGAGAATCAATCAGTTTGTCAGGCAAAGATAGAAAGTAAGGAAATCCTCAACAAAGAAAAAGGCAGTAGAAAATCATCAATGGGTAAAATGGTAGGATAGGTTTGGAAAACTGCAATTAGTTTAATATTGGTGAAGTTAAAATTGTTAGGCAACAGAGAAGAGAAAGGGGCCAAACCATGAAGTGACTTATATGCCCTGCTTGGTCCTAAACATGTAGGCAATTAAGAGTTTTCTCAACAAGAACTCAGATATGCCATTCCATTAGTTTATCCAGATGGATGCTCTTCTTTTAAAGCCAGGGAAATAAGTTTAAGATCTGTGTAAGCTTAGGAAGATGGTTGCTTTCATTTTTTCATTTGTATTTTACATTTTCTGAGTTGTGTCTATCTGATTTTAATCAAATGAATATAATTTCTCAAATGCCTACCAGTTTGTACACGTCTCCTAGGCTTTCTCTTTTCTTCTTGCATTCTCCCCTCTTCCACAGTACACCTGCTTGGCTCTTCGCTTGTATTTACCCCACAAAAGAGAGTGAAGTAATCAGATCCGTGTTGTAGAAGGGCCTTGATCATGGCTCTGTATTTGGATAGACCAGCATAGGGAGTGACTGGGATCAGAGTGACCGGGATCAGAGTGACAATAGCATGACCTAGAAATGGTCCCGTAAGAGACAATGAAAGTTTAAGAGGCAGAGAGGAAGGAGGAGGGTGTAGAATCTGTATTCAAAAGAAACACACATGACCTGTAGGACAGAAAGTTGCTGGCCATATTCTCTAGTGTCTATCAACTGAAATCCTAACACTTGAAGTCTAGCAGGTACCTGTTTCCAAACACATGGGTAAAAATGAAAGACTTTAAATCATATTAGAGATAAGATTTTTATGTACTAATTATAATTTAACTTTCAAGTGAAATTTTGACATAATTGTACACTCATTTTTATTACTAACTTTGTGATGCAACATTCCCAAAATATAACTGGCAGGACCAAAATGGAAAAGAAAATGCTATATAGTATGAGATACATATGAACCTAAATATTTGTTCTTTTTATTAATCCTCAATATCAGTATGATAAATGCTTGCATTATCTCTTTGAATTGGTACTGAAGTGTATTTGTATTAATCTCTGACTTTAATAATATTTCTTATAGAAAATTGAGATTTGAAAGGTTATAACTGGAAGAAAAGCTTTTATTTCTGTGGAGACAGGCTGCTCAGTTTTCTCAGTAATCCAGGGATGCAACATATTGCACAATTTAAAAAAAAAGAACATTTCCCCACAATTCTTTATGCCTCTCTCATGGCAATCTTTACTATCTACTTACTCAGATTACAACCCTTCAATCTATAGCTACAACCCAATTCTTTGTTTCAAAAGGAACATTCCACAAGAGGAAGTGAAAACTCACAAGTAACTGTTAGGACCCTCTAAAATCTATTTGTCTTGTACATGGCCAGAAAAAGTAGAGAGCTCTTCCTTTCTTGCAGAGAACTATATATTTACTTGAAGATGGAGATTTTATGATAGTGCAAAAAACATAGTTGGTTTGGTGCAGAGGCCATTTTTACAAAGCCTTGTCGTAAAGCAAAAATCTTGTGTGTTTTTCTTAATTTAAGTAATGTAAAAAATAAATATGCCTTACACATGTGATATTTTGCCCCCATCTCTAAGCCTTGCTGCATCCATTCTTGAATCCTCGGAAGTGGGAGCCTGCAATGCAAATCAGGGATGGAGTGAGTGTAGTTGTTTCTCTATTGCTTGGTAATTAAAAAAGAAACTAGCAAAATTTGGTGTTTTTTTTTAAGCTGCATTAGGATGTCCCAACAGTATCAGGGCTGCCAGGTCAGAATGGCTTCCAAACAGCCCTGTCAAAACAGCTGCCTTAGAGCAATTAAGCCACCGTATTATCTTCTGAAATGTATTCCATTCCCAACAGAGACTAAGGTTCCTTCCTTAAGGTCACCCAGACTCATAACTCAGATACACAGGTGGGAGAGTAGCTCACAGGATTTATATCTTTAAGAAGCATGTATTTGTTCTGTTTTGCCTGTCATATGTGAAATGCACCTACTGACTTGCAGAGAAATATCTCTGGGCTTTTCATGAAATGAATATAGCTATCTATCTCAAATGCATGTAACTTTATTGTAACTGCCTGAGGGGTTCTTGCCTGCTGCTGAAAGAAAGACCATGGTATGGCAGTAAAGGAGGCATTTAATAGACAAAAGTCCAGACACACCATGAGGGAGATGGAGTTAGTACTCAAATCAATCTATCCAATGCTTATAGGTTAGGAGTTTTTCAAAGGCATTTTAAGGGAAGAAGTGGCAGTGTCTAGGCTTGCTGCTGATTGGTTGGGGCAGCGATGAAATTTTAGGGAGTCAAAGCCATCCTCCTGTGAGCTAAATCATTTCTGGTTAGGGCCATAGGGGCACGTTTGGCAGGTCCAGGTAGAGCCATGGGGTCCAGTGGAGCCATAGGTGTCAGACATGCCAAAAACAAAAACAAAACAAAACAAAAAATCTAGAAAAGACATCTCAAAGGCCAAAAATATACAATAGTGGTGTTATCTACAGGAATGGCTGACAATCTATGTCTATGCCTTGCAGAATCAGGCTCCTCTCTTCCCCCTAACCTGATGGTCTTCCATCAGTTTTGGAAAGGCCATTGAGTTCTTAGGGAAGGCCTATTCCCATTTAAAACTATAAATTAAATATCTCTCAAAGACAGCTTAGCCTAAGCCCAGGAATGATTAAGGGAAAGGCAAGATGAAGGAGGTGGGTTAGATCAGATCTCTTTCATTGCCATAATTTTCTCACTGGTATAATTTTTGCAAAGGGACCTACTGACTTTCAGAGACATATCTTTGGGATTTTGATTAAATGAATACAGCTATCTCAAATGCATGTGTTTATGCAACAGTTTATGAATGTGTGCCTTGCTTCATTTTTCCTTTGTGTCATACTGATGTCTTTCAATGTGTCCTATTATTTTCTGAATTATATGTAATCTATTATTCTCAATTTCTGCATTGTACTTGGTAAAATCAGGCATAATATCTAAAGAGTCTAATGTAACTACACAAGATGGGGCTGCCCTTGTTGTGACTGTAAACCCACCAGGGGAGACTCAGAACCTGGGAAGCACACTGCAGTGTCCTGTGCTTTCACAGATGCCACTAGTCTGCCCACAAAATCTCACAAAATAATCCCACAAAATCTGCCTAGTTTTTGGTTTCATTTGTAAACTCCAGATAAGCCTAACTTCCTCTTTCCTTTTCTAAACTCTACCCATATTTACAGCTAGAAAACACATACCACATATTCAGATATTAATATTAAAAAAAATAGTCTATTTTACAACTAGAAGTACTAAATAAAAATTTTTAAAAGCCTGTATTTTACTACTACATGTATTACTTTTTCAAATGCTTGAGTAAAAAATATATTAATTATATTCTTCAAAAATTATTTTCTCATTATTTAACAACTTCATAAGACAATGTTCATGCTAGAGAGGACCTTGAAAAGCTGGTATCTTAAAATATTTAAAAGCCTTGGCAAAGTTTGAGGATATTTTTGAGAACCTAAAGCAAATATATTTCCAGAAATAATTATTACAGTTCATTCCCGTTTTACACCTTTTTAGTGTAGTTGCCACATTGAGAATTAAGGAAAATATTCTAACTTTTTTACTCTTGAAAAAGTAATTTTTTGTAGTTATACTAAAGTAAATTTATTATTTTTTAAACATGGTAAAAAAAATAGAAGGGGCTTTCCTTAGTGAATGATAAGCTTCTATTTCTTAAAAGCTAGGATTTTTTGTGTTTGTGTGTGTGTGGTTTTTGGGGTTTTGTTTTGTTTTTAGAAGCTCAGGAATCAGTTTTATAACATGGGCAGTTGGGCTACAAGTTTCAAATTTATACATTTAGAAAATTCCAATGCGTTGCAGTTTCAAAAAGTACAGTTGGAATACTTTCTACACTGGCTTCACATTTACCAAATGTACACATAAGGAATAAATTTAGCCTGCCAATTTTGCTAGTGCCTATATATTAGCAGATTTGCCAGACAATAAAAAAGAGGACAATTGATTCAAAAACCTCTCGCTTCTTCGAGATGGCAGAACATAGAGCTACACAGCGTTAGGTTTGGAGTTGCAGTTATCTTCAGCACACTTAAATTTCTTCTTTTAGATTTTAGAGTCAGACTTCCAAATGTGCCCATCCATGGAATAGCTGTGGGCTATCCATGTAGGGAAAAAAAAAGATTTTAAAAATTTGTTGATGTTTATACTCATACAGACTATTGATTTGCCTAATTTCTAATTGAGCAAATTAAATAAAAATGTTTAAGTTCTACTCTATCCAATAAATCCTCTCATTTTTCTTCCTTTTTTTCCCTTAAAATTCTGTATTTTTCTCAATCAGTAACTTTGTTATTAATCAATAAGAAAGCAGAGCACTGAAATTAAGAGTGTTTTTGTCCCTAGGCCTTGCTAAGTCTGTGATTTTGAGCAACTTACTTAACCTTTCTATGCTTCAATATCTTTATCTGCACAACAGACATAATCACAGCATATACTTATCTTCTTAAGCAGTGCAATGTTGGGCGAAGCGTAGTGCTGCACAACACATATCAACTCATTATTTTTTTCAAAAGATTTTCTTGAAACTGGTTGTAAAAAACTATAGAAAGCAGCTCTGAGAGTTTTCTTTGTTTCTTTTAAAATAGGTTTATTTCCTTATTAATTTTATTTTCACAGCTTTTGCAGTATAAGTGGTTTTGATTAGAAAATTCCAATGCGTTGCAGTTTCAAAAAGTACAGTTGGAATACTTTCTACACTGGCTTCACATTTACCAATGTTGTGAAGTCTGAGGTTTTAGTGCATCCATCACCCAAGTAGTGTACATTGTAACAAATATGCCACTTTTTTTTCTGACTTCTTCTCACTCTCCTCATTCTGAGTCTCCAAAGTCCATTACACCACTCTGTTTGCCTTTGCCACCCATAGCTGAGCTCCCGGCCAGGCACAGTGGCTCATGCCTGCAATCCCAGCTCTTTGGGAAGCTGAGCCAGGTGGATCACCTGAGGTCAGGAGTTTGAGACCAGCCTGACCAACATGGTGAAACCCCATCTCTGCTAAAAATACAAAAATTATCTGGTCATGGTGGTGTATGGCTGTAGTCCCAGCTACTTGGGAGGCTGAGACCAGAGAATTGGTTGAACCTGGGAAGCAGAGGCTGCACTGAGCTGAGATCATGCCACTGCACTCCAGCCTGGGTGACAGAGCGAGACTCCATCTCAAAAATAAAATAATTATTTTTTAATTAAAAAAAAAAAAAAAAAAACATTGTTGAGGTCCCACCTGTAAGTGAGAACATACAGTATTTGGTTTTCCATTCCTGAGTTACCTCATTTAGAATAATGGCCTCTAGCTTAATTCAAGTGGATGAAAAAGCATTATTTTATTCTTTTTTATGAGTGAACAGTATTCCATGGTGTGGATATACCACACTTTCTTTATCCATTTATTAGTCGACAGGCACTTAAATTGGTCCTATAACTTTGCAATTGTGAATTGTGCTATAATAAACATACATGTTCAGGTATCTTTTTTACATGATGATTTCTTTTCTTTGGTTAGATGCCCAGTAGTGGGATTCCTGGATGGAATGGTAGTTCTACTCTTGGTTCTTTAAGAAATCTCCATACAGTTTTCCATAAAGGTTGTCCTAATTTACATTCCTACCCACAGGGAATGCTTCTCTTTTCACCACATTCATGTTAACATCTGTTGTTTTTTGACTTTTTAATCATAGCCATTCTGATTAGGGTAAATGGTATCTCATTGTGGTTTTAATTTGCATTTCCCTGATGACTAGTGATGCTGAGCATTTTTTCATCTTTGTTGGCCATTTGTACATCTTCTTTTGAGAAATGTTAATTCATGTAATTTGTCCACTTTTTGATGGGATTATTTTTTTCTTGCTCATTTGTTTGAGTTCCTTGTAGATTCTGGATATTATTCCTGTATTGGATGAATAGCTTGCAAATATTTTCTCCCATTCTGTGGGTTGTTTACTCTGATGATTATTTCCTTTGCTATACAGAGCTTTTTAGTTTAATTAGGTCCCATTTATTTATGTATTTTTGTTTGTTACATTTGCTTTTGGGGTCTCAGTCATAAATTCTTTAGGTCAACGTACAGGAGAATTTTTCCTAGGTTATCCTCTAAAATTTTTGTGATTTCATATCTTCAATTTAAGTATTTGATCCATCTGTAGTTGATTTTTTCATAAGTTAAGAGATAGGGATCCAGCTTCACTCTTCTATATGCTGCGATCCAGTTTTCCCAGCATCATTTATTAAATAAGGTGTCTTTTCCCCAACTTATGGTTTTGTATGTTTTGTCAAAGATCCATTGGTTGCAGGTATTTAGCTTTATTTCTGGGTTCTCTATTCTGTTCCATTGATCTATGTATTTGTCTGCTTTTACAGAGTACCATGCTATTTCGGTAACTACAGCCTTGTAGTATAATTTGAAATCAGATAATGTGATGGATTCACATTTGTTCTTTCTGTTTAGGATTGCTTTGGCTTTGGGGGCTTTTTTTTTTTCCTTTGGTTCCATATGAATTTTGGGATTGTATTTTCTAATTCTGTGAAGAATAATGCTGGTATTTTGATAGGAATTGCATTGAATCTGTAGATTGCTTTGGGCAATATGGTCATTCTTAAAATATTGAGTCTTCTATTCAATGAGCATGGGATGTGTTTTCATTTGTTTGTGTCATCTATGATTTCTTTCAGCAGTGTTTTGTAGTTCTCCTTATACACAGCTTTCACCTCCTTGATTAAAAATATTCCTAGATTTTGCTTTGCAGCTATTATAAAAAGGATTGAGTTCATGATTTGATTTTCAGTTTGGTTATTGTTGGTGTATAACAGTGCTACTGATTTTCGTAGATTAATTTTGTAACCTGAGACTTTACTGAATTTGCTTATAAAATCTAGAAGTCTTTTGGAGGAGTCTTTAGGGTTTTCTAGGTATACAATTATATAATCAGTGAACAATGATAGTTTGACTTCCTCTTTTCCAATTGGGTTGTTATAAAACCCTGTTTTTTCTTACTGCCAGAATTATTTTTCTGATTCCTTCTCATTCGGATAGACTATTTATTTTAATTATTCTTGACTTCTTTTCTATTTGACTGTTTATTTTTTCCCCTGAAGAATGTGACTTTAATGTTTACAGTTTATTGCAGCCTAATTCAGCTCTTGGTGCTTTCAGAGGTGAAGACTGTAAGAATTTCTTGTTATAGTCTTTGTATAATGGTTTTCTCAGGTGCTGACTATAGTAACAATGTCCTTGGCATGTGACTAAGTTCACTGTCTCTTATGAGGTTAAAATAGCAGAGGTCTCTTGAAGCTTATCTCATTCCCCCATGGTGTCCACATTTTTATTTATTTATCTTTCCTCAGTAGGAGAGGTATCCCTAAGTAAAACCCAGTTGTGGCTGAAGCAGGTGGGTAAATGCAACACCCAATAGTGGGCAGAGGTCCCAGTCTGGACAGAGGTGGCTGGAGGAGCTCTCAGTGACATGCATTGAGATCTTATCAGGGGAAGGATGGCCTCTCCCTTGCAAGGCCAATAGGAAAGAGCCACCTCCTAGTCACATTCCTGACCCAGTGCTGCAGCTATTCAAATAAGACTGGCATCTCTTTTCATCTGCAGGAATGTTGATATTCCAAGTAGAGATGAAATGTGACTCTACCCCTCATGCAAGCCTGAACCTGAGATGGGGATCCAGTTACCCTGAAGCATTCCAGAAAGGCTGTCTATAGGTGCACTCATACTGAACTCCTATGGGAGAAGCCCTAGCTGTGTCTGCAGTGATTGACAAGAGCGAATATCATTCCTCTTCCAAGACCCTTTGTGAGCACCAGGGCTGCCTGGCAGTTGGGACAGAGCTGCAGACTTTCCCCACTGAGCCCAGCACTGTATCTGTGCCTCTGCTGAAAGAAACTCTGCACCAGCAGAAAGTTCTAGGACTCAAGTCCTGCCATCCACATTTGTTTATCTCCCAAGGTGTTCTCTTTATATGGTATATTTGCTCTCCGCCTAGGAGTAGGAGTCACTGAGAACCAGACTATTGTGAATGCTGTTGCTCCTCTGGGTTTAGCCACCTCCTGGGGCTGCCACACTCCAGGCTGGTGCTGGGAAATGTCTGCAAGGGGTCCAGTGATGTGATCTGTCCTCAAGCCTCTCAGCAGCAGATACCAGCACCAGCTCTGATGGAGATGGCAGGGGAGTGATGTAGACCCTGTAAGGTTCCTTGGTTATAAACAAGCTTAGTGTGTTAGCTTTCTCAAATGCTGGCTGAAGAAGTAATGAACTGGTCACATGGATAGACTCAGGACCTCCTGGTTAGTGATGGTACTGCTGGCAATGGTGATAGCTGAGGTAACATACAAATTTTCTCCTTCCTGAGCACTGTTATTCTGCCTGCAGATGCTGTAATGGACTATGTCAGTTGATCTCCAGTCAGGAGGTGGCACTTGCAAAACAGCACCAGCTGTGTTAGTAGCAGTGGGATTTGTGCTTGCTTTGTTACCCAGGGGAGGTATTCTGTATTCTCAGACAATAAGTAGGGCCATAGAACTCTCAAAAGTTTCTGTCCATTATGTTGTTACCAGGGTGGGTGGAGGGGCAAAGCCAGGCAAGGGCTAGGTCAGACAGGACCACACTCTGGCTCTCCACATGCAGGGCAAGCAGCAGTTCTTGTGAAATTGAAGGGCCGTTCTCTTGCCACTAGGATAATGTTCCAGAGAGAACAGCTATCTCTGCTGCACAGAAGAGTTTGTGCAGGAAGTGGGGAGTAGCAGGTGTCAATAAGTGCCACCCAGCTCCCATTCTCTTGGCAAGGCAGGTCTCACACTTGCAGTGCTCTCTACTAGCAGCAGCTACCTAATTCCTAAGCAGTCTATGCTCAGAGCTTCCCAGAAGACAGCTACTATGGCTTTCAGACCTCACCCCTTCCTGTCCACCCACAAAGCCAGAATACCCAGCTCCTGTACCTGTGGCAGCAGCACATTTTCCACCAACTCTTAAGTTCTAGCCAAGGGTGTTTGTCTGCACTTGAGATTATATCCTGAATTGTAGCTGGGAGACTCTCTCAACCTGGGACTGCCACCTGTGTTAACTGACAGACTGTGAGATCTCCTGTGAAGTGGGGCTTCCCTCCATCCATGCTGGAGACTGGGAGTGCACAGAAGTCTTCCTGCTGCTGCTCCTACTTTTATATGTCCTACCACTCCCTAAATCAGCTCCAGTGCTGGGTAGGATTAAGGCCTTCTCCCATGGGCTGCATTGCTAGGTTCCCCAGTGGGAGGGTACATCCCAGCAGTTTAGTCACCCTCACACTCTGGGGACTTACAGTTTTCCACCTGGCTTACAGTGTAGACTACAGCCTGCCACTTATCTCAAAGGACCTGTGGTTTCTTTACATTTTCCTGTTAAGTTCTTGTATTGCTTCTTGGAAAAAAGTTCACTGTGTGAAGCTCTGCATACTATTTTGTCTTTCTAAGAGGAAAAGGCCTACTAACAATGTCTCCATTCCACAATCTAAAAAAAAAAAAAAAGAAAGAAAGAAAAACAACTGAGCTTTTTTGACCCTCTTGAACAGAATATTTGTTTTTGAAAAATGTAGAATATTATTATTAAAATTTCTTTCTCATTGTCTCCCATTGGCTTTTGATTATAGTACATATTTCCTGTTTGCATAGAGATGATTGATATTTAAGTTAGGCTTATGGAGGAAAAGATTATATAGATTGTCTCTTTTTCCAACAGCTTAGTTGGAGCCTTTTATCATCCCATGTCTGTATTACCGACATAACATGGCCTCCCTGTTCATACCCAGCTTGAAGAATCCTAAGAGCAATCCCCCTGAGGCTCACAATCATCTCTCCTCCCCCTTGCTCATGTGTCTTATTGCCTACAGAATAAAAGTGTTTACTGGGGCATTCCAATCATCCCACAATCTGCGACCCCCTCCACAAGCATGTGGACTCCTTTTCTTAACCAAGTTCTGCTTGCCTCCTGCATGACTTATTCCTCTCTTCCTGACTGGTCAAACTTTACCTATCCATTCTACAGGGTTCACTCACATCCTAATGAAGCCTTTTACCATTTATTCTACCCTACATTTATATTTATCCCTAAATCAAGCCACAAATATCAATAGAAAAGAAAGTAAGCCCAGGAAATAGGCATCATTTCATTGGTAACATTAAAACAGCAAGGCTTTCATATAGAAATGGGAACATACAAATTTTTCAAAATGAATTTTTTTAGAATCTGTTAGGAGAGAAGGTAAAAGAGTGCACTATATCAGGAAAGCTCTCCACTCATAAAATAACAGGTGTTAACAGAAGGAGCACACACGTTGGAATCAGCAGAGCTGGTTTTGACCTTTTTATGTGAACTTGACAGTTTCATAAATGATCTGAGTCTCACTTTTTCCATATTTAAAAGAGGCAACACCTATTAGCCTTGGGAGGTAAAGAATAAGTAATAAGTACTTAGCACAGTGCCTGGCACACTGTGGATGCTCAACACCTGTTAGATCCTTTCTGTTTCCCCTTTTCCTTCTAGTTAAAGCACCATAAACTTAAGAGCAGAGGCACATTAAAGAACATTTGGGTAAAGACAGGAGAGAGGAATAGTGCTTATAATATCCTATGTTTGAGCTCCCCCTACATGAAGAGTAATCATATTCTATTCCTGATTAAATACATGAGAGTATCTCAAACGTGGACAATTGCCATGAAAAAACTTTAGTCACACATTGGTTTGATTCCTAGCAAAAATTTACCTACCTGGTAGATAGTTTCATTTACATAGAACTAAAGAAGGCAGTGAAAAGACTGGTCAATTATGAACCTAATTCCAGCCAAAAATATAGAAATGTTTGGTGAAGCTGGAATGACCAACAAACTTGGAAGGAAGTTATTCTGTGTTATTTATTAGTCAAGGATAGCTACAGATGAAAATACCAGCAATCATCAGCTACATTGTATGTCACATATGTGCTATATACTTGAAAAAGAAAAATTCCAAACCCCAAATTGGTACAATCTCATCACCATAGAGGAGCGGATAATCTCAACAGAGAAGATAAAGAACAAATATCTAAAGGCAACAATGTGCCCATATAATGAGGAACCACAGTCTTTAAGCTCAAATTTCAGTAAGGCGTAATAGGAATTTCTAGCCCAGCCAGAATAAATTGACCAATCAAGATATATGATGGGTAACAACAGAGGGGACTAATGAAGTTATTTACTCGGAAATTTTTTTTTTTTAAAATGAGGAAAACCAAAGGAAAGATGAACCTACTGCTGGGAGCAGGTAGTCTAAGATAATTCTGCTCCACACACAGTATTTTCCCTCTCAGCTGATGATGGCAACTCCATCTCTCAGTAGTAGGCTTACCCTTGACTACTGTTTATCTCTCATGATACCCATCCAACTTATTAAAAAGTTCTATTAGCTCTATCATCAAAATAATTCAGAATCCAACTATATCTTGCTGCTTCTGCTGTTAAACCTCTGTCCACACTACCAATATCATGTGTCCCTCTTCTTCCTCCTATATCTTACTTCCTATTCCTATCCTACTCTTTCTTTTTTAAAATTCCTTAAAAGTATTTTCCATCCGCCAGTCATTGAGCTCAGCACTTAATATTTACTGCCCTGTTTAATCCTAGCAATAACTCCCAGGCAGCATTATCATTGTAACCATTTTACGCACAAAAAATGAGGCTGATAGAAATTAATAACTAGTTTATAATCAAAGAGACATGAAATATCAGAGCCAAGGTTTGATTCAAGAGCATCTGCACTGTTATCTTCTATTTTCCTCCTCCTCTATGTGCTCACAGCAATTTGTATGGTCCTCTCTCTGTTACTACAATTACTATACCAAATAGTCATTGTCTATAGTATTTGACTCTCCTTCACACTAGAGAGTTGAAATCCAGAGAAATAACTAATATTAGTAATATATATCATTATGGAGCACTTTCCATGCACCATGCATTTATTCATTTATCATACTTAATGAGTATCTGCTATGTACCAGGCACTGTTCTAGGTTCTGGGGAATCAGTGGTGAACAAAATAAGAAAAAAATTCTGCCTCCTAACAATTTACATTTTGGTAGATAAAGAGACAAATAAATGTACAAATATATCTACAATACATCAAGTAATGATAAGGACACAGACTCAGGCAGGTTGGTGGATGTGATGGTAGAAGTGTATGGAAATTCTCTTCTGAGTTCTTCTATCTTTTCACTGAAATAAGAATCAAAGTAACCAGATGAGCATAAATATGAGGAGAAAGTGTGGAAGGTTTGAGGATAGAAAACATAAGAAACGGTCAGATAGGGAAGTGTAAGATACAGTTAACTAGAGATTACAATAAAATAGGTCATCTTCATGTGTTTTCCTCCAGCCACATTCAGCTGCTTTGTTTCAAGTGAAGATTTAACCAGACAGCAGGCACATGATGTTAAATTCTTTATAGATATTATCTCATTCAAATTTTACAACTCCGTAGGTTGTTCTCATCCTTTATTTTCCAGATAACAAAACTGAACTTAGAGAATTTCTCACTTTCCAAAGGTCTTACAGATAGGAAGTGTTGGAATTAGGATTTGAATCCAGATGTTTCACCTTGAAACCTTGAGTTATTAAATTTGACAAATGACCATATCAGATGTGGCCTTTATTCTCATCTCTATATGTGCTTAGTGAGTTCCTTCTCAATGATCTAGCTTCAGATACAAAGTACATAAGTCCAGGAGACAAATACTTGGCTAACAGGCAATTCTTACATGTTCTGGTAGGCTGAAAAGTTAATATGAGCCATCAGAGTTGAGACTGCCAAAAAAGACTACTTAGATACAGGCTGCATTAGTAAAAATGTAGGAGTGAGCCCACCCTGCAGGAATAGACCAGACCATACCTGTAGTGTTATGCCCAATTCAAGATGCTAGTGCTGTCATGGGTCATCATCAAACTTAAACATGTCATCCAAGAAGAGCAGAGAGGGTAGTAGAGTGCATGGTACCCAGAAAGCATGAAGAAATACTGGGGATGCAAGAGATCACTTAGCATTACAAAGAAATACTTAATGTAGTGGTTGTCTTTATGCACATCTCCAAGACTGCCTGTGTTAGGCTGTTTTTGCTATAAAGAAATACCTGAGACTGGGTAATTTATTTTAAAAAGAAGCTTAACTGGCTCAAGATTCTGTAGGCTTTACAGGAACCATGATGCTGACATCTGCTCAGCTTCAAGGGAGGCCTCAGGAAGCTTACAATCATGGCTTGTAAGCTTGAGGGTGAAGAGGGAACAAATACATCACATGGTACAAGCAGGAGCAGGAGAAAGAGAGAGACACCACACAATTTTAAATGGCTAGATTTCTAGAAAACTCGCTATTTGTGAGGACAGCACCAAAAGGATGGTGCTAAACCATTCATGAGAAATTCTCCCCCATGATATCAGTCACCTCCCAGTAGGCCTCACCTCCAACACTAAGTATTACAATTCAACATGAGATTTGGGCAGGGGCATATATCAAAACTATATCAGTATTCTGAAATTCTGGACCACAGAATTAGGGTTTAAAAGAAATGTCATGAGCCAGGATCCAAGATGGCTGAATAGGAACAGCTCTGGAGTGCAGTCCCCAGCAAGAACAACACAGAGGGTGAGTGATCACCGCATATCCAAACGAGTTATTACTGCCCACAGACCAGGAGATTCCTGGGCTGAAAAGCACTATGAGTTTCCAACATGGCTGGTTAGCCAGCGCAGCAGGTTTCCGCACAAAAACTCACACAGATCAGGGTAGCCATTTCAACTGGCACCTGGGAGACAGAGCCGCCCATTCAACTGAAAAAAAGGGGGCTGAAACAGGGAGCCAGGTGATCTGGCTGGGCAGGTCCCACCCTCACAAAGACCAGCAATCTGAAACACTCTGGATTGAGAGGTTCACAGCAAGTGCAGCTGGACCTGGGATGGTGCAGCTCTGTGAGGGGAAGGGTGTCCGCTGTTACCAAGGCAGTCCACAACTATTGAAGTAGTCCACCATTACCAAGGCAGTCTGTCATTACCAAGGCAGTCCGCCATTACTGAGGCAGTCTGTCATTACCGAGGCAGTACACCATTACTGAGGCAGACTGCCATAACGAGGCAATTCAACTATACCTCTATAAACAAAACCACAAGGAAGTTCACACAACAGCTAGGGACAGCCCACAGCAGATCGGCAATGCCTCTGCTGTCAGACTATGACTAGGCTACCTCTTCACTGGGCAGGGCATCTCTGAAAAAAGGCAGCAGCACATCAGGAACTTATAAATAAAGCCTCACCTTCCCAGGACAGAGCACCTGGGAAAAAAAGGTGGTTATGAGTTCTGCTGCAGCAGACTTAAATGTACCTGCCCAGCAACTCAGAACAAAACAACAGAGCTCACAGTTCAGCACCTGAGCTCCTATAAGGGTCAGACTGCCTCCCCAAGCAGCTCCCTGACCCCTGTATGTCCAAAGAGATACCTCATAGAGGAGAGCTCAGGCTGACCTCTGGTGGGTATTCACCTGGGATGAAGATAACAGAAGAAGAAACTAGCAGAAACCTTTGCTGTTCTGCAGCTGACACAAGTGATCCCCAGGCAAGCAGGGTCTGGAGTGGACCTCAGAAGTCCTACAGCAAAGGGGCCTGACTGTTAGAAGGAAAACTAAAAACTGAAAGAAATAACTTCATCATCAACAAAAAGGACGTCCACTCAGAGACCCCATCCAAAAGTCACCAACTACAAAGACCACAGATAGATAAAACCACAAATATGGGAAGAAACCAGCACAAAAAGGATGAAAACACCAAAAACCAGAATACTTCTCCTCCTCCAAGGGATCATAACTCCTCACCAGCAAGGGAACAAAGCTGGATCGAGAAAGAGTTTGATGAATTGACAGAAACAGCCTTCAGAAGGTGGGTAATGACAAATATCTCTGAGCTAAAAGAACTTGTTCTAACCCAATGCAAAGAAACACAGAACCCTGAAAAAAGGTTTGATGAAATGCTAATGCGAATAAACAGCTTAGAGAAGAATATAAATGACGTGATGGAACTGAAAAACACATGAGAACTTCACGAAGCATACACAAGTTTCAATAGTCAAGTCGACCAAGCAGAAGAAAGGATATCAGAGATTGACGATCAACTCAGTGAAATAAAATGAGAAGACAATATTAGAGAAAAAGTGAAAAGAAATGAATAAAGCCTCAAAGAAGTATGGGATTATGTGAAAAGACCTAATCTACATTTGATAGGTGTACCTGAATGTGACAGAGAGAATAAATCCAAGCTGGAAAACACTCTTCAGGGTATTATCCAGGAGAACTTCCCCAACCTAGCAAGGCAGACCAATATTCAAGTCCAGGAAATACAGAGACATCACAAAAATATTCCTCAAGAAGAGCAACGCCATGACACATAACCATCAGATTCACCAGGGTTGAATTGAAAGAAAAAAATGCTAAGGGCAGCCAGAGAGAAAGGTCGGGTTACCCCAAAGGGAAGCCCATCAGACTCACAGCGGATTTCTCGGCAGAAACCCTACAAGCCAGAAGACAGTGGGGGCAAATATTCAACATCCTTAAAGAAAATAACTTTCATCCTAGAATTTCATATCCAGCCAAACTAAGCTTCATAAGTGAAGGAGAAATAAAATCTTTTATGAACAAGCAATTGCTGAGAGATTTTGTCAACATCAGGCCTGCCTTACAAGAGCTCCTGAAAGAAGCACTAAACATAGAAAGGAACAACCATTACCAGCCACTCCAAAAACCTATCAAATGGTAAAGAGCATCAACACACTGAAGAAACTGCATCAACTAATGGGCAGAACAACCAGCTAGCATCAAATTGGCAGGATCAAATTCACACATAACAATATTAACCTTAAATGTAAATGGGCTAAATGCCCCAATCAAAAGACACAAACTGGCAAATTGGACCAAAAGTCAAAACCAATCAGTGTGCTGTATCCAGGAAACCCATTTCACGTGCAAGGATACACATAGGCTCAAAATTAAGGGATAGAGGAAGATTTACCAAGCAAATGGAGGGAAAAAAATAAAAGCAGGAGTCGCAAATCCTAGTCTCTGATAAAATGGACTTTAAACCAACAAAGATCAAAATAGACAAAGAAGGGCATTACATAATGGTAAAAGGATCAATGCAACAAGAAGAGCTAACTATCCTAAATATATACGTACCCAATACAGGAGCACCCAGATACATAAAGCAAGTTCTTAATGACCTAAAAAGAGACTTAGGCTCCCACACAATATAGTGGGAGACTTTAACACCCCTTTGAAATCTGACACTAGAAAAGGATGCCCTCTTTCACCACTTCTTTTCAATATAGTATTGGAAATTCTAGCCAGAGCAATCAGGCAAGAAAAACAAATAAAGGGTATTCAATTAGGAAAGGAGGAAGTCAAATTGTCTCTATCTGCAGACGACATGATTGTATATTTAGAAGACCCCAAATCTCCTGAAACTGATAAGCAATTCAGAAAAGTCTCAGGATACAAAATCAGTGTTCAGAAATCACAAGCATTTCTATACACCAATAGCAGACTAACAGAGAGCCAAATCAAGAATAAATTGCCATTCACAATTGCTACAAAGAAAATAAAATACCTAGGAATAAAACTAACAAAGAATGTAAAGGACCTCTTCAAGGAGAACTACAAATCACTGCTTAAGGAAATAAGAGAGGACACAAACAGATAGAAAAACATCCCATGCTAATGGTTAGGAAGAATCAATATTGTGAAAATGGCCATACTGCCCAAAGTAATTCATAGATTCACTAACCACATCAAGCTACCTATGACCCTCTTCATAGACTGGAAAAAACCACTTTAAACTTCATATGGAACCAAATGAGAGCACGCATAGCCAAGACAAGTCTCAGCAAAAAGAACAAAGCTGGAGGCATCACGCTACATGACTTCAAACTATACTACAAGGCTACAGTAATCAAAACAGCATGGTACTGGTACCAAAACAGAGATACAGACCAATGGAACAGAACAGAGGCCTTAGACGCAATGCCACATATCTGCAACTATCTGATCTTTGACAAATCTGACAAAAGCAAGCAATGGGGAAAGGATTCCCTGTTTAATAAATGCTGGTGGGAAAACTGGCTAGCCATGTGCAGAAAGCAGAAACTGGGCCCCTTCCTGACACCTTACACTAAAATTAACTCCAATTGGATTAAAGACTTAAACATAAGATCTAACACCATAAACACCCTAGAAGAAAACCTAGGCAAAACCATTCAGGACATGGGCATAGGCAAGGACTTTATGACTAAAACACCAAAAGCATTGGCAACAAAAGCCAAAATAGACAAATGAGATCTAATTAAACTCCAGAGCTCTGTACAGCAAAAGAAACAATCATTAGAGTGAACTGGCAACCAACAGAATGGGGAAAATTTTTTGCAATCTACCCATCTGACAAAGGGCTAATATCCAGAATCTACAAAGAACTAAAACAGATTTATGTGAAAAAAAACAAACAAACCCATTCAAAAGTGGGTGAAGGATATGAACAGCCCCTTTTTTTTTTTTTTTTTTTTTTTTTTTTTTTTTTGAGATGGAGTTTTGCTCTTGTTACCCAGGCTGGAGTGCAATGGCACGATCTCGGCTCACCACAACCTCCGCCTCCCAGGTTCAAGCAATTCTCCTCCCTTAGACTCCCAAGTAGCTGGGATTACAGGCATGCGCCACTATGCCCAGCTAATTTATGCATTTGTAGTAGAGACGGGGTTTCACCATGTTGACCAGGATGGTCTCGATCTCTTGATCTCGTGATCCACCTGCCTCGGCCTCCCAAAGTGCTGAGATTATAGGTGTGAGCCACCGTGCCCGGCCTGAACAGACACTTTCAAAAGAAGACATTTATGAGGCCAACAAACATATGAAAAAATGCTCATCATCACTGGTCATTAGAGAAATGCAAATCAAAACCACATTGAGATACCATCTCACGTTAGTTAGAAAGGTGATCATTAAAAAATCTGGAGACAACAAACGCTGGAGAGGATGTGGAGAAATAGGCACACTTTTACACTGTTGGTGGAAGTGTAAATAAGTTCAACCATTGTGGAAGACAGTGTGGTGATTCCTCAAGGACCTTGATAAAGAAACTCCATTTGACCCAGCAATCCCATTACTGGGTATATATCCAAAGGATTATAAATCATTCTATTATAAAGATACATGCACATGTATGTTCATTGTGGCACTGTTTACAATAGCAAAGACCTGGAACCAACCCTAATGCCCATCTATGATAGGCTGGACAAAGAAAATGTGGCACATATACACCATGGAATACTATGCAGCCATAAAAAACGATGAGTTCGTGTCCTTTGTAGGGACATGGATGAACCTGGAAACCATCATTCTTAGCAAACTGACACAAGAACAGAAAATCAATGTGGAGAAATCACAATGTGAGAAAACACCACATGTTCTCACTCATAGGTGGGTGTTGAACAATGAGAACACATGGACACAGGGAGAGGAATGTCACACACTGGGGTCTGTTGGAGAGGAATAGGGGAGGGACAGCAGGGGGTAGAGAGGTTGGGGAGGGATAACATGGGGATTAATGCCAGATATAGAGGGAGCAAACCACATTGTCATGTAGGTACCTAGGCAACAATCCTGCAGGTTCTGGACATGTACCCCAGAACCTAAAGTGCAATAAAAATATATACATATATATTTTTTATATATATGTAGATAGATAGATAGATAGAGAGAAAAGAAAAGAAAGAAAGACCATGAAGGTCTATTGTGCCTCAGCAGAAGAAAGAAGCTGTGATAATTGGAGCTGTTTGGAACCCACTGTCCCTCAGGGAGGTGTGTGCCGTGTCACTAAAAGAGATGAAAAGGGCATTCTGTGACTTTTTTATGGATGTCATAGAAGAGAGTCACAAGGACAGAGAGTAAAACTGAGTTATCTATTTCCCTGCCAACTCTAAGGAAGTCTGGGATAATAATCTTGCTTTCTGACTTCCCATGGTACGTGTTTTCCTTCACTGTACAACTCTTTTCCCAGTGTCTTCAGTCAAATTGTATGAGAATCCCAAATCTGAACCATATTGTCTGATGCTGGACAAATTATCTAAGTTCCTTGTGTCTGTCTCCTCATCAAGAAAATGAGAACAATAATAGAGCATCTCTTATGGGATTATTGTGAGATTTATATAAATTAATCCATATAAAGTCCTTAGAAAGGTGCTTGAAATTAAAAGTGCTTAATAAATGTTAGGGTTCATTGTTTTTAAATATTTACAATGCACTGTCATTTATGGTTTCTTCATTATTTTATGTGTCATTCTCATTTTCTTCAGCTAGCAGGTCATTCTGGTCATAGCCTGAGCATACAGAATATGTCTATATTAGTGTTTCTTCATTATTTTATGTGTTACTCTTACTTTCTCCAGGTAGATGGTCATTCTGGTCATAGGACTGAGCATACAAAATATGTCAGGTACCTAATAGTCCAATATGAAAATGTGTGTCTCTCCTTTCAAGCAGGCTATACTTGTTTAGAAGCCCCATTTGTACATTCTCAGCAATACTTTTAGAGTTTTGTGAGGTTATCACCTAAAGATTTTATGGATTTCTTCATCTTTTAAAATATCAAAGTGCAATCAGACACAATCTCATATTTCGAGGGTTGCTTCTAGCCTCTAGTCATCATTAGGAAATAAGCAAAGATTTGTTTTGGATATAGACCATAATAGTTTTCTGAAAACCTTCAGTATTGGACTACACAGGTTGCGGAAGAAGGAAAGAAGTAATATTTAAAAAAAATAAAGATAAGTGGCATGATCCGCATAGGTCACAAGGAACTTACAATCTAGTGGAAGAGACGGAGGGAGTCTTGCCTGACCCAACCCTTGCCTACTTTTCCACCTCATCTGGTACGTGCCCTCTTGCCCCAGTTCTAGCCTTTATGACTGAGTTTTTCAAGCAAGACAATTACCATCTTCCCACTGTCCCTCCTACCTGACACTCTTCCCCCTGCCCTTTGCATGACTGACTTCTTTCATCCTTCAGGATTTGGCATAAATAGCTTCTCTTTAGCTTGGTGTTTCTTAATCAGCATGTCTAAATAAATTCCCTATCCCACTCCCAACATGCATTTATTATTGTTATATACTCCATTTGTTACCCTCATAGCGCTTACCAAAATTTTTATTTTAATGTATTAATATTTATCTTTTTGTTTTGCAACCTTTTTCCCCAACAAGGGAAGTGATCATATCTATCTTTATTCACAAATGTGATCTCTTTTCCATAGCAAGGCTTTCAACAAATGTGTTGTATGAGTGAAAGATTTCAACATAGCATGATGAGCACTGGGACTGAGGTCCTGAGGGGCCAGAGAAGTCAGGCATCCAGCACACCCTTAGCAGTTGCAAGAGATTTCCAGAAGGGCATTACAGAGGGCGCTAGTACCCTACCATAGCCCCTCAGCACTTGTCACATACATGTCAGCAGATTCTTGTTGCAAGACTGCCAATCTCCCCTCTCTGCCTGAGAGAGCACACTTGGCCAGCACAAAGACCCAATAGTGGATGCCCAGAGGAGCAGCTCTCAACCAAAGAGGGGTAGGCATGGGTAGCCTGAACACCTCAGTGTCCTTTCCCCAAGTAAGAAACCTTAAGTTATACCCTACAGGGTCCCTGTGAAGTCTAGTGGTGCTGAGCCTGTTGCTAAAAACAGTAACGTGTTCATTACAGCACTTACTAGAGGTTCTTTCCTGTCTTAATTCCCCATCTTCTATGAGTGTTTTCAGATATACTTTCTCAATAAACGTCTTGCATTTAAATCTTCATCGTGGCATCAGCTTCAGGAAAATCTCAACATAAGAGATTTGATCAGAATCTTGAAATACATGTAGAGTTCACTTGATAAGAAGTTAAAAAAAATCTAAAGAGGGCAGGATCCCTCCTCATAGTGGAGGAGAAGAAAATCAAAGCTCTGTTTTCCACTCAGCTGCCTTTCCTTTAGGAAGGGTCAGACTTTGTTTTGTCAGGGCCCCTAGAAGGTATTTACAGGAAAAGACAGTGAGAGATTGGCTGATCCCTAGCATATTCAATAAGCTATTTCAGAGCCAACAGCTCAGTTCAGTGCAGGTGGACAGAAGGTCCTAAACTCCTGAAATAACACGTTGCAATCCAGCATGCTGTGCTCATGAATCTTTAACTAAAGAGTTTCTTTGTGTCTTTTTCTTTTTTGAAACACAGCTCAGGATCCTGGAATGTGATGCTTAACCCTGAAAAGGAAACCTTGTACAAATGGTTCCTTGAAAACCAGCATGTAGCCTGTTCATAAATTTTATGATGTGCAAAGCACATGTTCAAGGAAGTATTTATTAGTAAGGCCATAAGTTAAATTAGGAAGTGTGGTTCATACCTTAAATATTTCATGATTTTCCATACTGTTTATGTACCCAGACCCAAGTGTGAAACTTAAATTTGTTTTTAATGTATCCTCCTGACAAATGATTTACTCTAGTCAAATGTATTTCTTTTGGTTCTCTAGATAGCTATGTTTTGCAGTTGGGGGAAAATAAGAAAACGTTTTTCAATTACTCTTTCAACACACACAAAGTTAAAATTTCTGTGCAGATATCATAGAATGATTTTCCTGCTGGATTTAATAAAATGTAGTATGGTTTCAGGCATATGAGTACAGGCATACCTTGTTTTATTGGACTTCACTTTACTGAGCTTCACAGATACTATGTTTTGGGCTTTTTTTGCTTGTTTGTTTTTTGTTTTTTTGAGACAGAGTTTCACTCTTATTGCCCAGGCTGGAGTGCAGTGGTGAGATCTCGGCTTATCGCAACCTCTGCTTTCCTAGGTTCAAGCAATTTTTCTGCCTCAGCCTCCTGAGTAGCTGGGATTACAGGCACCCGCCACCATACGCGGTTAATTTGTGTGTGTGTGCATTTTTAGTAGAGATGGGGTTTCATCATATTGGCCAGGCTGGTCTCGATTCCTGACCTCAGGTGATCCACCCACCTCAGCCTCCCAAGCATTTTTTACAAATTGAAGGTTCACAACAACACTCAAGCAACTCTATTAGCACCATTTTTCCAACAGCATGTGCTCACTTTTTCCCTCCATGTCACATTTTGGTAATTCTCTGAGCATCTCAAACTGTTTAATTATTATCATATCTGTTATAGTGATCTGTGATCAGTGATCTTTCAGCTTACTACTGTAATTTTTTTAGAGTGCCATAACCAGCACTCATATATGACAGATAATTTAATAAATGTATGTGTTCTGACCACTTTACTGTCCAGTCATTCCCCATCTCTCCCCCTTTCTCTCTTTGGGCCTCCCTGTTCCCTGAGAAACAATATTTAAGTTAGGCAAATTAATAACCCCACAACGACCTCTAAGTGTTTTAGTGAAAGGAAGAGTTGCATGCCTCTCACTTTAAATCAAAAGCTAGACATTATTACCTTTAGTGAGAAAGGGATGTCAAAAGCTGAGAGAGGCAAAAAGCTAGGCCTCTTATGCCAAACTGTCAGACAAGTTTTGAAGAATGCAAAGGAAAGGTTATAGAAGGAAATTGAAAGTGCTATTCCAGTAAACACACAAATAATAAGAAAGCAAAACAGCTTTACTGCTGATGTGGAGAAAGTTTGAGGGGTCTGAATAGAAGATCAAACCAGCCACATTTCCTTAAGCCAAAGCCTAATTCAGAGCAAGCCCCTAACTCTATTTAATTCTGTGAAGGCTATGAGAAATAAAGATGCTATAGAAGAAAAGTCTGGTGCTAGCAGAGGTTGGTTTGTGAGGTTTAAGGAAAGAAACGTTCTCTATAGCATAAAAGTGCAAGGTGAAGTCACAAACACTGATGGAGAAACTGCAGCAAGTGATCTGGAAGATCTAGCTTAGATCATTGATGAAGGTAGCTACTACACTAAGTAGAAGATTTTACATGTAGACAAAATGCCTAATACTGGAAAAGATGCCATCTAGGATTTTCATAGCTAAACAAAGGAGGTCAATGCCTAGCTTCAGCACTTGAAAAAATAGACTGACTCTTGCTAGGGACCAATACCGCTACTGACTTTAAGTTGAAACCAATGGTCATTTACCATTCTGAAAATTCTAGGGCCATTCATAGTTACGCTAAATCTGTTCTGTCTGTGCTCTATCAAAGGAGAAACAAAACAAGCTCACTGTTGAGACATACTGCTCAGAAAGAAAAGATACTCTTCAAAATACTACCGGCCATCGACAATGTAACTAGTCATTCAAGAGCTCTTATGAAGATGTACAAGGAGATGAATGCTGTTTTTATGCCTGTTAACACAGTATTCATTCTGTAGCCCAGGGAACAAGGAGTCATTTTGATTTTCAAGTTTTATCATTTAAGAAACACATGTTTTATAAGGCTATGGCTGACACAATGGTGATTCCTCTGATGGCTGTGGGAAAAATAAATTGGAAACCTTTTGGAAAGAATTCACCATTCTAGAGCTATTAACAACATTTTATAATCATGGGAGGAGGTCAAAATATCAACATTAATGGGAATTGGAAGAAGTTTATTTCAGCCCTTATGGATGACTTTGAGGGGTTCAAAACTTCAGCAGAGAAAGTAACTGCAGATGTGGTAGAAATAGCAAGACAACTAGAATTAGAAGTAGAGCCTGAAGATGTGACTAAATTGCTACAATTTCATGATAAACCTTGAATTAATGAGGAGTTATTTCTTATGAATGGGCAAAGAAAGTGCTTTCTTGAGATGGAACCTACTCCTGGTGAAGACAATGTCAACATTGTTGAAATGAAAACCAAAGACTTAGAATATTACATAAATACTGTTGATAAAGCAGTGGCAGAGTTTAAGAAGATTTACCTGAATTTTGAAAGAAGGTCTACTGTGGAAAAATGCTATCAAACAGTATCATGTACTACAAAGAAATCTTTTATGAAAGAATTAATCAATGCTGCAGACTTTACTGTTGCCCTATTTTAAGAAACTGCCACAGCCATCCCAGCCTTCATCAAAAACCAACATTCAGTCAGCAACCATCAACACTGAGGCAAGGCCCTCTACCAGCAAAAATATTATAACTCATGGAAGACTAAGATGATCATCAGCAATTTTTAGCAATAAAATATTTTTTAATTAAGGTATACATATTTTTTCAGACATAATGCTATTTCATACTCACAGACTAAAGTATAATGTAAACATAACTTTTGTATGTATTGGGAAACCGAAAAGTCTGTATGACTCATTTTATTTAGCTCTTCATTTGGTCGTGGCAGTCTGGAACCAAACCCACAATAACTCCAAGGGTACGTCTGTATCCCTGGAAATTAGAGTATTTTGCATGCAGGTCACTATGATGAATTTGAATACTGGTTAGTCACAGCAGTGTCTGTGAAAGTCACATTTAGCATAACAAAATTTAGGAGAAGCTTATATTGGGGCACAGGTTCTAAAGGGCTATGGCCCTTAGTCTCCGATTTCAGCAAAACTCCTAACTAGAGCACTTCAAAATGAGAGCTATGGTTGAAAAATTATAAACTTTGAAGAACTGAAAAACCATTGTAAACATACTGTGATGATAAAGTCCTGTAAAATTGGAATTATTTATACTACTGAGCATGCTGCCTATTGTATTGACAGCTGTGCATTATCCTGGAGTCTCTTTGTGTGAAATAGTTAACTTTACATATCTAATGGATAACATTTTTTTAAAAGAATATAAATATTTCTGTATCTTTAAAACAAAGACTATCATGTGTGAGTGTGTGTATGCTGTTTTATAATGGAAAAAAAAAAACTTGTATAGAAACAAAAATTTATTGAAACATGCTATGGAAGTATTTAGTGTGTGCCCTAAACAGATGCTTCTTGAATTGACAAAGTAGAAAAATATAAACTCAACATTTAAAGAAAATTCATCTTGTGAAAATGATTTTTTCAGTCACTATGTATTATATTTCCCTGCCACACAGTCACTGAAACCTCTGGAAAGTCATAATGACCTTAAGTAAAACCAAAAAGGCGTGGATCACTGAAATATAGTAGCATAAATTAAGAAGAGAAGCTGCTGATTTTTCAGTCTGCAAAGCCTTGGTTCATTTCACCAAAGGTGAATAGTGATGTTGTTTCAGTGTTGTGCAATGAAACCTGCTCATGGTGTTTTTTCTACATTTAAAATTCTGACTAGGAGCCAAGGTTTATCTTTAAACACCCATGCTTGAACAAGTTCAGACAAAATGTTCCTAATTGTAACTTGCTCTGCTTTCATTTTTATCTAGCAGATTTCCTTTATGAGGGACAGACTAAGCTACGGACATTCAGGCATAGGACATAAAAATACCTATGATGACAGGATTTCAAAGCATCAAATGTTTATTTTTTATGTAGTTGTTAAAATTACAGATTTTGGAATCAGTCAGTCACCTGGATTTGACTAAGTAGTTTTGCAAATCATTAGCTGCATGACTTGGAACTCTGTTTCCTTCTCTATAACATAGCAATACTGAAAGCAACAAATATTGCATATATTTGTTGCAGAGAGTAAAAGAAATAAAGCATGGAAGCATCTAACACTGTGCCTGACTTGTAGAAATGTGACCTCGATCACATTGGGGTCACCACCTGAGACGCTGATTACCACCTGCAGAGGTGGTAAATCACTTAAAATAGGTGTGAGAGTGCATTTATTCATCTGTCCTGCAGACCCTGACTCAAGGACAGATGAATAAATGCACTCTCACACCTATTTCAAGTGAGCTAGGGATGGTCGTCAGCCACTTTCAGAGAGTGAATGCAACCAACTGACCAAGATCCCCTGTACATCCTCACATTTATTCAGTGTGGATTTAATAATAGAAGTTCTAAGTCAACAGGCTTGTGTATAATTAACATGGTTAAAAGTGTTTTTACGAATGATAAAAGCATTAGGTTCTGGGGCCCAGAGTAAACACCCTTAAGTGGTAATTCCCCTTTGACCACCCTCTCAGAGGGCCATCCAGCACAAAGTTTACATAAATAACAGTTAGAGTAAAGACAAAGGATGTGGGCTAAACAGACTTAACTGGGAAAACCTCTTATCATCTCTATATTTTTCCTACACTAATGTAATGAACTGGCTGCCTTCAGCCTGTCCCAGTAAAATCTTTCGGCCTTCCAAAAGGTTTGAGACTATAATCTATAACTTTCCCTAATATTTCCCTAATATTTTGCCAGCCACCCCAAGTGAACCCCAACATAGAAAGTATTCAGCAAATATTAACTATTATTATTGATACTATGGGTCTTCCATGTAGCAAATTCCATGATATTGCATGGTCACAAAAGATCTGCAGAGTAAGTATAATTGTCTCTATTTTATAAAAGACTGAGACACAGAGAAGACACCAAGAAATGATAGCATCTGGTACAAGGCTGGACAAAGATTCAAACCCAAGCTTCTTGCCTCCTTGATGCATGACCTACCTAATATAGTACCAGGCTATTTATTTAAATTAATTAAAAATTACATAAATAATTTTATGTAATTTTACATAAAATTTTACATAAGATGTCAAATTGAGATTTGACATCTTATGTAAAAAAAACTAAAGTTGCCTCTGTTTCACCAGCCAGATGTCAAATCTCAATAGCCATGTGTTGCTAGTAGCTATAATATTGGACAGCACAGGTATGAAATATTTTCAGCATTGCAGAAAGCTCTATTGGACAGTACTGTAGTCTGTACCTCTACTATCTCTCTAGGCTGGTTCACTCTCAATTTAATACATTTTCCTAAAAATCTTAATAAATGCTCACCAATAAATTACTTACACAGCTGTAGTAAAGGCAACACATTTACTATAGGTAATCATGTAGACAATACCTAATTCCAGCTAATAGTCTATATAGGAATGGAAAATATATTTTTAGACCAATTACCACAGTGTCAGAAATCTAGAAGAATTTCCAGCTGCAATTTAGGCAAATGTTTTGTTCAGTGATAAGAACAAATGGTGATGGGAAATCCTAAAACCAATATGAAAATGCCAAGTGAGTCTTTAACATCCCATTTACCTCTAATACTCCATGAGCCCCTGATTTCTAAAAAGCTTAAAGCTGTTTTCAATAAGTCTTTTAATTTTCTGGACATGGTCCATTTAGGTGTGAGCTTTGGTAAGAGGAAATGGTGATTTGTTATTTATGCCTTTTTTGTGCCTTTAATGCTGATGTTTTGGTCAGTAAATTTTTCTTCTCACTAAAACCCAAATGACCTTTCCAGTGAGGCAGTCAACATGTAATATGTATACCATTTATCGTCCTCTTCCTGAAAACGTTTTTAATTGGTATCAAATATTATAATCTGGGGACTGTAAACACAATGAGAAAATGGGAGTGGCAAAGCAAACAATCACACAATCCAATATTCAAAACAAAGCCTCATCTATTGCCTCTCTGAGAATAGGCTCTTACCATTTGAAATTAATCCCATTTGCTTTTGGAAATAATTGAGGTATAAAGAACAGCCCTGGAGAACTTCATGAATGTGAAGTGCAGCTGGGCATCAAGAAAGAACATTAGGCAAAGGATCAGAAGACTTGATACCATCTTGATATCCTGAACATATCTCAACTATAGCCATGATTGTATTTTATTTTAATTGTCACCTTCCATGTCCAATTCCTCTATAGACTGTGAGCTCTTCAAAACCTATTGACTATTACCGTGCCTTGTGACATGATAAAATATTAGCCTATTGAAAAGATAAACCAACAAATGGCATTGATTGGGTAGCTCATATAATCAAGGAATACTAAGAGACTGTATCAAACCATCCTTCCTTCCTCCCCCAAAATGTATAATCATCCTGAAACCGTCATGCCTCATTGTCTGTTATTACTTTAACCAACTTGCTCTGGTCTAATAAAACACAGCCCCTGTGCTGACCTGTTTCTCTTTGCCAAGGTGACTTGGTTAATATTAAATTCTAAGGTTTTCTTAAATATCAGAACCACTTGAAAATCAATGCTTAAGGAGCTGGAATGACTGTAGTTCTTTAAGTTCTGGTTACTCCTCACAGAGAGAAAAAGGGTTAAAATTGGGAATTCAGAACCAGTGGCTGGGTATCAGCTCAACTTTCAGAGATGATACAGTAAGTCACTGGGGCCTGTAGAATGTGTTCAGTACTAATGAATATTAGCATAGTCAAAAATTAATTAATTTTAAAAAAATTAATGCGGCACTAGGGAGGCCTGATTTACAGTTTGCAATTTTGGTCCCGGAAATTCTGGCTCATTTTGCAAGCTGCTATGTTTAATAACCCAGAAACTTTGGCAATATACACATTTATAGCCTAATCAGGCCTTCGTACATACACACACCTACTCACCTCTGCCAATGTCCTTATGCAACTAGCTGGTAGAAGAGCAAGAAATAGCTCCCTGCACCTGCATGTATCTTTTTACTACTAAAACCACTATCTGACTTCTCCAAAAATTCCCATTTCTGCAGAAACAGCTATCCTGACATCAAAGAAGCAATGACTTCCAGTCCGCAATTACTACAAGAGGCACTGACCCATTCTTCATTGTTAAACAGGGGGCTTTATTTTGTTTCTATAAAATGATGCATTCCCCAGCTAGAAAAGTAAAGCATTGCTCACCATGATATTGAGATCATAAATTCTCATTCTGTCACTTTTTAGGAAGGCTTACCTTCCTAAGGCAATTTTCTAACCAAGAAAGGAAGAAATCAAATAGATTAGCTAGAGTTAGACTTTTCCTGAATGCAGTTGGTAATATCTGTGTTATTTTCCTTGGCAAATTTGCATTTCCTCCGTGTTCCTCTTCCTTTGTGAGAGCCTGGTTTGCAAGCCAATTATATTTTACATTTTTCTTTCTGTTTTCTCAGTTAAGCATTTTTATGAGCATTTAATCTTGAGGAATGAGAGAGCTAAGGGAAGGCATTTGACCTTGACTGTGTGGCACTCCCACAAAGGGTCTATGCATTCCAGGAACATATCTTCATCTTTTCTTGCTGACCCCAAAGGATGACTTGATCCCAGAGGTTGCTTCTTATCAGGTAAAATAAGAAGAAAGAAGAGCTGTACCTACCATGTCAAAGCTCTCCTCAAACCCCAGATCCCGAGAATAGGTATAGGCTGTTCTAACCTACCATTTTGATTTTATCATCTATTTGGAGTTAAGCAATATAATTTGGCTGTTAATACCTACAGTATCTCAGAGTTATTTCTAAGCAGTGTCCATACAGAGAAGCCCTAGGAACATACAGATCAAGAGCCATTCATCAGCTACACAATATTCCCTTAACAAGTGGGGCATATTGAATACCTGCTATGGGCCAGACAGAGTTGTAAGCAGGAGGCATGTAACAGAATGGTGTGGCTCCAAGAAAGAAAGGCCTAGTAACTTGGACATTTCTCATATAAACAACATGTAATAAACTCCATTATAAATCAGTGATCAACTTTAATGAACTAGTCCCTTCTCTGAGGTTATCATCCTATGTAAAAAGAATGTAATCCCATCTGTTTTCTTATTTTCTCAATTCACAGAATGTCAGTACTGGGGCTCAGAGCTCCAGCTACCTACTCTGGATTTTGAAGATGTTTTACGATATGACAAACATGCATACAAGTGGCTCTCCACCCTCAAGAAAGTAGGCATAGTACGACTCACGGGAGCATCTGACAAACAAGGAGAAGTTTTAAAACTTGGGAAAAGGATTGGTTTCCTCTATCTCACATTTTATGGGTGAGTCACCAAATGGTTTGTATTCTGCCATCACGGATAAAGTTTGATATATTTCCCAACTGAGGAAGACCTCCTTGATTGAAGATACAGAAATTTTCATAATGTCTTGAGTAGAAGTCAGATGGAAAGAAGAGTCTAAAAGTAGTATTTTGCTGAGAATTATAATTTTTAAGAGCCTAAAAGCCCAAAGACACCAGGCACCATAGACATAGGCTAGTTATAGGTGGTGTGTATAGTCTGCTTGGGTTGCCATAACAAAATATCACAGATCAGAAAACTTAAACAGCAGAATTTTTTTTTATAGTTCTGGAAGCTGGAAGTCTAAGATCAAGGTACAAGCAGGGCTGGTTTCTGGGGAGGCCTTTTTCTGGCTTGCAGATGACTGCCTTTTCACTGTGTCCTCCCATGGCCTTTCTTCTGTGCATAGCACACTCCTTCTGTCTCTTCTTCTCATCGGGTCACCAGTCCTATTAGCTTAGGGCACCACTCTTATAACTTCATTTAATCTTAGTTACATCCTTAACGGCTCTATCTCCAAACATTGGGGGTTAGGGCTTCAACCTATGAATTTAGGGAGACATCACTTATTCCGTAACAAGTGTGATGAAAGACCGTGTTTCTCCAAGACTTTACAACATATTAAACTTTATGTTAAAGTTCATTAACTTTTACCTCCCAAGAGTTGGCTGAAATAAAGTTGGGCCCTGAGAAATTAAAATCAGCCAGAGACGTGCTAAAAAGATAAAACCAACATTCATAAAATTAAGCCTATGTGCTTCAGTCAGTAACAGGGAGATATAATTAATTTTAACTTTGGAACAAGAGGCTGTTTGCGTAAGAATTTCCTTGGAGGTAACATTAATTATAAATAGTGAAGCACTAACAACAGGAAACACTTATGTAGACATGGGAGTATAACTGTATTTCTTTAGAGTGAGCCCCTCATGTGAAATTAATACAATTATTCTTGGGCTTGTGGAGTAGAGAGCATTGAAAGTGAAAGGAACTTTCCAACTCCAAAGGTTGCAACTGGAAGCACACAAGCTGTATTCAGATGTTTGGTTTGGCCCATATGATGTTGAAAGAAAATGGAATTAGTTGTCAACACTTAAAAACTGGGAGATTTTACATTACATGTGGATCTGACTTTTCCTGAAAAATCAGATCTAGCAACAACAGAGCCTAAATCCTTGCACGCCAACAATCTGCTGCATACAAGTAGAGGCCGCCCTTGAAGAGAGCATAGACTCACTCTCCATTTTGCTGAAATCCTCCACCCTCTCCAGACCTGTAAGAGCCCTGCTCCCCTTTAGGTTTGCCACCCCTAAACTACAGTAAGACTTGGTCTATAGATAAAAGCAGACCAAAAACACTCAATCACTTAAAGACTCTGCCATCTCTGCCATGTTTAGACTTGGACAACCCAGCACCTACTCTGACTCCAAAACTTACATTTACCATTAGTAGATTTCTGTTGTATAAAATTTGTATCTCCTTTATACCTGCAAGAATGTTAACTGCTGTAGAGATTACAGCAACAACAGACAAAGGAAAGAGGGAGAAAAGTCTTAAAATTATAAAAGGCCTCAACCATATTATGTATTCTTCATTTAATTCTCATAATAACTTTCTGAAATAGATATTATCCTTCAGTTCACTGATAAGGAAACTGAAGCCCAGATAATTAATTATAACCAAGTGTCCACAGATAGTAATAAAGGAACCAGAGTTTGAATCTGGGTCTGTCCTATCTATTGGCTTTCTATTCTACCTTACTGTCAATAATATGAAGAAAGAACATGGAAAAGAAGAGCTTTTAGCCACTGGTGTTAAACTGGACACTTCAAATCTCTTCTAAGTCATTTTACTTAGCTTTTTATTTACTGACAACAAACTTTTTGTATCTATTCCAAGGCATTTCACAATTTCTTAACATTGGCCAAGTTTTGGGCTCTTTGTTGGAGTTCCCTAAACTACCCCACAAACCCATCACACTAGGGGTCAGAATCTTAGTTTGATTTATTATGTTTGTTTTGAAGTTGTTTTGGTTTTGTAGGACCTATAAAAGGGCTTAATAATTTGGCCACTGATCTAATATTGTGAAATGATTGGAATAAATACTAAAGGTCTGTTGTCAAAACACATCAGACCTCCTACTACTATTCCATGTCCTTTATGGACCTTCTCATCTAACCAGATAAGTTGAACCTACCCCATCTCACCTTCCTTAGATGATTACAATTCTTACCTGAATCTCTCAAATTATTCACATGTCAGAAAATGCCTCTCTTACCACCTTACCCCTTACTTCCACCACTGATGATCAAGATCTCACCACATATCTTTTGACAATTTTTAATTCTCTACTTCAAGAACTGACAGAACAGTTTTGTTATTTTTATTATTATTGTTTTATTTGCTTTGTTTTTGTTCGCATCGTCCAGAGAATAAGAAAAATGAATATTTTCTCTAACATTGTAACCTTTTTCTGTTTCTCTGTAAAGTAATGTGCAAAAGTGATATGAAGTCTGAGCAACACGATATTTAAAAGAAGAAGGGAATCTTACAACAGTGGTTCTCATCCTAAGCTGTATATTGGAATAGGCAATTTAAAAAATACTGACATCTGAATCCCATCTCCAGAGTTTGTTTTCTTTTTTAATTTTTTTTAACAGTACTGGTATTTGGCCTGAGTATCAGGACTTTTCAAAACTCTGCAGGTGATTCTCATGTGCAGCCAAGGTTGAGAACCTCTAGCTGAAAGGAAGGGGGACTTCAAGAGAAGGCAGATCTCCCAAGGGATAGAACTTGGGTGCTTTACGTCATATGAACTCTCACAATGATGTGCACTAAATGGCATTTACCACATTCTGTTTTCTACTTTGGTTGTGCCTGAACATGACATCTTCAGAACAGACTTAGTAGCTGCCTTAATGTCCCTCTCTTTCATATCTTTGTTTCTCCACTGGAAAAGTATCTTACTCTTGTTTGAAAACCAATTGTTTGATGAATGAGCGAATGGAATGAATAAGTGCACACAATAAATAATGGAGGAGAGCTACTGAAACAATAGAAGAGGGATAGAGAAAGGAAAGTAGGAACAGATTAAAAGTAAACTTTGCTCTCCATGCAGATATTTCAAGGAACCTTGTGACTGCTCTTGGTTAGATGCCTAAAACAATAATAGCTTGCTGCTGGTGCCACGTTAGACATGCCTTCCTTGGGAAACTAAAACCCACCTCGCACTTTTCCATTCAAGTAGGGTTATTAGTTTGAAAAATGTTAAATGCAAGAATCCAAAATGAGAATGAGAAGAGCTATTTTTGTTTCTTGGCTGTCATCTCAATTGTTAAGTGGTTGGTTAGATGAACAAAAAACAGTAGATTCCAGCATTTCATGTAGTCTTCATATACAGTAGGCAAGGAATAAATGTTTAATGAATAAGTCATGCCTAAATATTTTAAATGGACTATAAACTAGCAGATGAATGCAATAATTATGAGAACCTTTCACCATTATAAACTTATGTTCAACTAAATCAAAAGGGCAATAACTTTCAGGACAAAAGTGCATGTCATTTTCCACATCTGTATTTTCTCAGATGCTTGTCATTATTTTGTCAGCACATCATCTAGACAATATTTTTTATGCAACCATGTGAAATGCTCAGTAACTTTACTGACTTGATAATGATGAATATTTTCCTGGGACAAAAGAATATCAGTGAGTAAAGAAACTCTCATTGTCAATTTTGTCAAATACATGTAAACATGGAGCAGTATGTAAAAAGACAAACTTTTGAGAATTTAAACCTTTGATTTAGGACAGGTTTAACAGACCAATGCTAAAATGCCTCATCTTATGTCTTTTCTCTTCCACCAAAAGAAAGAAAATCAATGAAAATAATTTTCGTGAGCCCTTTTGGAAAAGGTGATACTACTTAAGAAATAAATTTTATGACATGACTTAATCCATTGGGAAATAGTTACTGTAACCTATACCACACATGGTCATCTTCAATGATTTTACCAAGTTGGAATGTTTTTTTTAGAATGTATTTTACAATGTAAATCCCAAAGAAACTAAATTTCTGTCAATCAAACAGAGTATCTTTCTTGAATACTAATATGTGCATGGCACTGTACTAGGCATTTTGTACTGAACTGTTTAGATTTGGGTTGCTACTCTATGAAAAATTATCTTTTGTCATTGCTGTGTGTGGATGAATGTAAATACTTGAATTGGCTTCCTTTAAATAATCCAGGCCAATAAAAATTCCATAAAACCAAGGAACAGACTGAAAAGTAACCCTGGACTTCTGTCATTTCAAATGAGGGAACATCATAGTCAATGTACACCAACAGTTCAAAGAGGGTGGATGACAGGAAGGTGAGCCTCTCCCAGCATGCTGCAAACCATGTCAATACGATCTTTAAACAAAATGAATCCACTCCTCACAATTTACACAGGTTACCATTGTGTAAATAGGTGTGGCTTAATAATATAAATTTAATTAAGATTATGCAATGTCATGCAGCCCTTCCTCCCATTCTCAAGCTAATTGAATTCAGACACATGCCATTTCTATGACCTGCCATTCTTTCCCATTCCTGGCCATCCCCTGAATCAGTCCCTTTCTAACCTGTTTGTTCAGGACTGTTTCCTTCTCTTCCTGCTTAACCTTTTGTTTGCTGCATGTATCTCTCTTGCTTTTATAGCTCCTGAACCTTTATTCTGCCTACAGACAACTTGTGCCAAGTCTGCCTCTCTTTTTGGTTGCTTTTTGGCCTTTCTTGCCCTTTTCACTTGACTTACCAACATTTTTCCTCTTCCCTTTCAACTACCACACCTACTACATCCTCACTTGACCTGGTATCCTCTGCAGCACTTCAATAGAAATTCTCTCTCAGCCTCTGTTCTGTGAAACCACTTCCAGTACCTCATCCCCAAGCCCTGGCATTATAATAAAACAAAATAATTATATACTCCTTATGCATATGAACTAGTTTTGCACTCTTGATGGCCCATCAGGAAAGAGAAGTGGAAATTCACTCCCACAAATTCACACAAAGGCAGGCAATTTCTACTTTTTGTTGCTGATTCTATTTTTAGTAGTCATACATGCATTATATTAATTAAAAAATGAACAACACTGGTGTAAGATGTCACTACTTTTTTTGCTGGACTGTAGTAATACATGGTCTTTTGATACTATCATTCTGTTAAGATAATATTGAGACGTTCAGACGATCTTCGCTAAAATGGCAAAACTCAAACCCTGAAAATTCCTTTTCTAATGAGTTGGACAACTAAATAAACTGGAGAGGCCAGGGTATTATTATTTACATAAGCTCATCTGTGAGTATGTGTGTGTGCATGACATTGTGAAAGAGAGAGAAAGAAAGACTTGGTGGGAAGGGGCACAGTGTCATTTTTAAAAATATTTGTCACCTATATTTTGTATTATTAATTAATTATCATGCTTTTAACTCTACCAGTCAGAATAACCTTTGAAAACTAAGAAGGCATACCATTATCATTGCCATTGTCATGTTGAGCTCCTTATAGGCATAAATGGTGGCGTAATCAGGATTGTATCTTTAATATTAACTCAGCACCTGACACAAAATTATCTCTCAGGAAATTTTAATGAAAGGGAATGTGTGCTAAGTAAGATATTGTAGGCTTCATCTGATCAAGACTTCAAAAACTCTTTGACAACATTGTCAACATTTATCAGTCCATAATTTAAAAATCAACCTCATGGGCAACTCAAAGCGACTCTTCTTCCTCAGAAAGTCAAGCAGAAGAGAATAAAACTTCTAACCTTAGCTAGCGAGACTTCCTCCTTTTTAGAACTAAGCCCAGAAGTTCAGATTTGTTTTTTTTCTAAGAATGTTTTATTTGCTGGCACCAGCAAATTGCATTAATACAAGTGGTGAGGATTACACTGGTAAGAATAATGGGGTAAAGATGGAAAAAAAGCTGAAATATAAACTTTAAGGAATGAAATAAAGAAAGCAAGAGTTAATGGGAAAAGGAGGTAAAATAAATGTGGATCTTGGTGGTAGTCAAATTTTATCTTGTATAGCATTGCATGGAAGCTATATAACTGCTGAATAAAACTTATAAGTGTACAAGTTTATAGCAGAAAATATAAATAAATGCTTTGGAACATTTACACCAAAAAGGTTTACGAAGAATTGAGGACCCAGTGCCCCAGAACATCTGTATTGCATTACTTCCTAGAGAGCTTCTCACAGGATCAACAGGGAACCAGTCTAACCATGGCTTCACCGTGGGCTATCTGTAAGTGAGGCATTGATCTGAGCTTTTTGTGTAATTTCCCAGATCTTTTTAATTCTCCCTTACTGAGGACTTGCCTCACTCTTTCTGCAGGGGTATTTTAATACCTGCCATGTCCTTTGAGGTTCTTAGATGAAAGTTTGCTGGAAAAATGTAGAATGCTACTACTACTGCTCAGTGTTACATTTTCATGAGTTCCTTGCATTCAGGCTTCATTGGATTAATAAAATAAAGTAAAATAGAAAATGTGTCTAGTGAGCTGTTTATCAAATCCACCAGCCAGACCAGTTAAGGATTAACAATATTTAAATGGCTTCTGGGAAGTACAACTATAACACAGCTTTCCAGCAACCACTAGACTTCTGCTCACATTTCTGTAAGATGTCTTGTAAGCCAGCCCAGTAGCATTTCACAGATTAGATTGTATTTGAGGATGTAGAAGTGAAAAATATTACTATTTCTTGGCATCTAGCCCCTAAGAAATTGCTCCTATCGTAAGTACTGCCTCCAAATCTGACTTTGAAACAGCTACGTGTTTGAAATACATGTTACTAGAAAACATTTGTGAAGTGTGGGGATTAGAGAAAAACAAACTAAGTTTACCCATTTGTTGATGTTTCTAATTAGGAAATTGCTTGAGAAAACCACACAGCCCTTCTTGAATAAAAAAAATGGCTTTTAGGTTACGAAAAACCAACCTAGAAATAATTCAAACTTGAGAAGAAAAGGAAGAAAAATTCTCCGAGTTCTAAATTTAATTGTAATCCCATTCTACTTTTTAAAATTTTACAATGGGACTCCTTAATAATTTAATGCACTAATTATAATGCTTGGGTAGAGGGACAAAAAGAACATTTAAAATGTGTATTCTAATAAGTATTAGGATTTCTTAAGCAGAGTAACAAACTATGTTCTTTGAGCCATTGTGAACCTCAGCTTGTGTTATCAGCCAAGAGCCAGTCTCCAGGGTTTCCTTTGTAATATTAAGTTTCATAGTAATTAACACTGCTGCCAACAAAATCACTTGGGTATGAAGTCATCTCATGAATGAAAGGAAAAACAATTTCTGTGTCTCCTGCTCTTGTAGAAATCACTTGAGGAAATGTTTGAGATAACCAATTAAGGCAATTGCTTCTCAACAGGTGCTCTGACACCGCCCCTTCAACCCCCAACATACACACATACAACCTTGCTTCCTTGCTTGTACTCTGTGCAAAGACGGGTGGCTATTACTGCGATGGTAGAAGTAATTTTTTATTATTAAGCACCTTTTATGTACTAAGAATTGAGCTCAGTGCTTTACACCCATTATTTTGAATCTTCACAATCTGAGAAGAATCATTAACCCATTATCCCCAAAAAACTGAGACAGAAGAATCAGGCTACAAATCTGGGTTTACCTGACTCAACAGCCTACAATCTTTGCTTTATACCATGCCACTGTGGTGGTTCATTGTTATCTGCTATTTGCCTTCTAATTTCTAATACCATAATAATTGTTGATTACTCAGTTGCAAGGGGATAATCAGACAGGATTATATAGAAATTTCAAAAAATAAGTCATAATGACAACAACAGAATATTCATTGTCTTCTCCTTTTTAGGTTAAAATTATCACCAATCATTTACACAAAGGGAAAATGACAATTGATACAGAATCAGAAAACATTTTATTCAATCTTTAATATTAAAAAATCAAAACTAATAATCCAATTCTTATTCCAATTAAATGTGTTAATCAAAATTTGACTGCCTACAAATCAAAAAGAACCGTACTAAATATGTTTAATCTGGAATTCTCATTAACTATTTCACTTTTTTGCAATGCACTACATTATTCGTTTTTCATAATGAAGTCTTTGGGGCTTTCTATGGAGCAAATTGCTGTAACTTTTTCTTTACGCTTTTACAGGTGGTTGTCATCCTTCTATCACTACCTGACTTGATTTTTGTTAATGGCAGTATTATTAACCTTTAAAAATGAATGTACAAAAAAAGATTTTTTTTCAATTTGATTTGTTTTTTAATTATTTTTGTAGTTTTATTGAGGTATGATAGAAAAATTATATATATTTACAGTGCACAGCATGACATTTTGATGGCCACAATCAAGCTGATTAGCATATCCATTCTTTCACGTTACCTTTATATTTTGTGGCAAAAAGACTTGACATCTACTTTGTTAGGAAATTGCAAGTATATGATACATTATTATCAACTATTGTCACCATGCTGCTCATTAGGTCTCCTGTACTTATTCACATAATAACCAAAGGTTTCTACCCTTTGACAAGTATCTCCCCTTTTCTCCTATTCCCATCCCCAGTAACCACTGTTCTACTACTCTGTGTTACTAAGAATGGACTTCAGACAACCAAAATGAATAGCTACATTAACATAAGTTTGGTACTGAGTGGTAAATTTATGTTTACGTGAATTAAACCGTAGGAAAGGAAGGAAAAAAATATCGAACAACTAAAAAACAGAAAAACCAAACCGCACTGCTAAGGATGCATGTGGGTAATAATACTCTAAACCAGGAAAGAAAGGAAGTAAACACCATAAAATTTAGGAAGGCCATTACATTTGGGGAGAAAGGTGAGGTTTGTGTTTGGTAAAATAGATTTTTCATGGTAAAATATAATACAGATACAGAAAATGACATAAAATAAATGTATACCTTAATGAAATATCATAAGGCAAACACACTTAAACACCAGCTGGGTCAAAAAATGGAACATTGCCAGCCACCCCAAAACCCAATGACATATCCCAACCAAGTATAAATCTCGCCTTTCTCCCCAAATGTAATGACTTTCCTAAGTTTTATGGTGTTTACTTCCTTTCTTTCTTGGTTTAGAGTGTTACCACCCACATGCACCCTTAGCACTACAGTTTGGTTTTTCTACTTTTTAGTTTTTTCAGTGCCTTTTTTCCTCCCCTACAATTTAATTCATGTAAACATAAACTTACTGCTCTGCACAAAACTTACGTCAATGTAACTATTCATTTTGGTTGTCAGAAGTCCATTCTCTCGTAAATTCCTAAGGAAGGCCTCATAGGAACAGTACTCTGAATTCTTTCATGTTGACAGCAGTTTTAAAGCCTTTATACTTGAAAATTGGCTTGGCTAAATATAAATTCTTGGCTCACAGCATCTTTAATATGTCACTTATGGTTTTACTGGTAATACAATTTTCTTTTCTTTAGAAGTAATTTGATGGCCCGGCATGGTGGCTCTCATCTGTAATCCCAGCACTTTGGGAGGCCAAGGCAGGCAAGATTACGAAGTCAGGAGTTTGAGACCAGCCTAGCCAACATAGAGCAACGCCATCTCTACTAAAAACACAAAAAATCAGCTTGGCATAGTGGCAGGCACCTGTAATCCCAGCTATGTGGGAGGCTGAGGCAGGAGAATCACTTGAATCTGGGAGGTAGAGGTTGCAGTGAGCCAAGATTGTGCCACTGCACTCTAGCCCAGTTGACAGTGCAAGACTCCATCTCAAAACAAAACAAAACAAAACAAAAAGCACAGTAATTTGATGTTTTTACCTGGATTTTGAAAAAAAAAAATATTTTTTTTGTTTGAAGTTCAGTAATTTTATAGGCTATGTCTTGATGTTGATTGTTCTGAGACAGCTTTTTCAGGGAGGATATGATTGTTTCAAGGAATAGCTTCAAAATTTCTTTTTCAGAAAAGGTTTCTTGAATTGTATATTTTAGTATCTTCTGTTCCTTTGCTTTGGGCTTCTCCTTTTGAGGACTCCTATTATGCATATCTTAAATCTTCTTTGCCGGTCTTCTTGTTACTTTCTCTCAAATCATTTATGTTACTCTCCTTTTTTAATATTTAAATTGTTCTCCTTCTTATCTCCTAGTTACCTAAAGGCTTGTTATGCTTATTTAATCTGTAACATTTATTTGATCTTGCATTCCTTCTAATTTAGTCTTTGTTTAGTGACTTTTAAAAAAAAAAATTTTAATACATTAGTCCATTTTCAAGTTTCTAATCCTGATGTAGGTTTTCTTTTATATATAGGACCATTTTGATAAAGACTTTTGGATTCATTAGAAGTAGTTACAAAAAAAATAGAAGTTAGAAAAAAATAATATTTTTTATCTTTTGGGGGTGACATGTCCTTCTGACATGTACTGCCTGTCTATAGGTATGCTATTTTTTTACTTATCCTGTGTTTTTTTCTCAAAATAATTTTGAGTTTAAACCTTGATTATTTTTTGTTGCTAATTTTATGTGACACTTGTTTTCCTTAACTATAAAAAGGAGACATGATTCAGAAACCTTTTTTAATTCATGGTTTTAAGCTATATTTCAAAACTGACTGGTAACTTTCTAAAACCATCTAGTTCCTCTCCACTTTTATCAGGACCTTGTTTTTTTCTTTTTTTCTTTGTTTTTATTGTTCCTGTACTACTCAATATGCACTCTATTCAGAAGGAAGGTCATGGAAGGGAGATTTGTCTGGTTAGTTTCTAGAATTCATGAATCCAGACTATTCAGATCCCTTACAATGGACCTCACATACTCAGCTGTAATGGAAAGTATAAATCCCCTTCCAAGTGTAACTGTCATTCTCACATTGCCCCACTGCACTGTTGAGTGAATATCTGTTGGCAATTTGGGAATGTTTTATATCCATTATGTACCCAGTTGCTTCTCTCTGCTTTCTCCTTCAGTCACCAATATAATACAGGTCTTGCAGCTTTGACAGGTTTGTCTCTTTCCCCTCCTATTTCCCAGTTCATGGGAATATCTTGTCACTTAATTTATGTTTCGATGTTTTCATGGAATTCTTGAGTTTTCACTCTAGATGTTTTGTAGGGAGAATTCAGAGAGAGTCTTTTAAATTATGTCACCACTGTCATTCCAGAAACCTCTCTCTACTTTATATCTTCAGGTTTTGTGGAGATTTTCATATTAGTTTGATGGATTGAGTAAGACCCATTCCAGATATCAGAAAGGTTATCTTTGTTTCCCTAGTTTGTGTTTGGGGATACCAATTCTCACATTTAAAAAATGGCATGAATCATGCAATACCCATGTGTTATACTCATGTAACATACCTACACTTATATCCCCAGATCTAAATTAAAAGTTGAAATTATTTTTAAAAAGGCATAAACCCTTTCTTTTTCAGGGATGAATTCAATGTCAATTAATCTCTATAATAAAGGAATAACTCAAAAGATAATGACTTTTTAAAACAAAACTCTTGAAATTTTGCCTAGCATTGTTTACAAATAACTGTAAGTGCTTCCCCCTAGGAATAAGGAATAAAAATGGTTAATTGCCAAAGTATTCATTATTATAATATACTTAAAATATACAGTATAAACCAAAATTAAAATTAATATTCAATCAGGAAATAACACAATTTACTATTCTAGAATCCACGTCTTTACTCAGCAAACATTTTTGGCACTGGGTTAGATGCTATGAGATAAAGAATATGTTTGACCTCAGTTTCCTAAAGGAATTAGACTTTTTTTTGAGACTTTACAGGAAAACAATGGAAGCAGAATTTGAACAGAAGCTAAGGATAGTCATAGAGCAAACCCTCCCCACTCCAGCCCACATTGAACTTCTCTGATTTCTTCTCAAAGGTGATGTTCTCTCCTTCCATTCCTTCCCACATGCTATTTCTCCTTCTTGCAATGACCTTTACTCTTCTTTGTGCCTAGATAAATCCAACTCAATCTTTAGGTCTCCATTTATTCTTTATTTCCTTACTCTCATACCATGGTGTACTTTAGCTTTGTAAGATAAATCATAGTAATTCATCTTCCCCATAGACAGTAAATTCCATGTGGTACAATACCATGTCTATTCCATTCACTTCTGGATCCCCAGTTTCCGGCCCATTGTAGGTGTCTAATAAATGATAATGGAAAAATAAATATATGGAGCTCTGGTGATTGACTGCATCAGGAATTCATATGTGAAAGTTTTGCAACTATAATAAGCAATATAATATTCCCTTGAATAATTGACTACAAAATTTATTTTTTGCTTATTTTAGCTAGGAGATTATATCCCATATTGAAATTTTTAAATATAAGCAACATACGGGCATTGTATTTTATATCCCTTGAGTAATCATGCTCAAAAGAAGGCATTAGTGTCCTTGCATTAGTGTCCTTGCATAATCTGATGAGAAGAGCTTGCAACAGAAGGATTGAAGGTTGTAATTGTTTGTGATAATAAATCCAGGTTTGCACCCATAAAACATCCTTTCATATAAAAATTACTTTAAAAAAGGAAAAGATTACAAGTTAATCTAGCATGATTTTTCAAGTGTGAACCATGTGTTGGCCAGGTGATATGATTCACACCTGTAATCCCAGTGCTTTGGGAGGCTGAGGCAGGAGAATCACTTGACGCCATGAGTTCAAGGCCAGGTTAGGCAACAGATCAAGATATTGTCTCTACAAAAAAAAATAATAATAATAAAAACATATATACCCAGGCATGGTGGCACATGTCTGTTAATCAGGAGACTGAGACAGAAGGATCACATGAACCCAGGAGTTTGAGGTTACAGTGGGCTATGATCACACCATGGCACGCTTATCACCAAAGGCACAAGAAACAAATACTATGATGCTGTATTTTTTTTTAAAGTGTAAGACATCACCAAAGTGTAAAGAACAAATCCAGCAAAAACAATATTCAAGTATTCCACAAGCAATGCAGGTTCCAAATTTATCACATTACTAATATCATGATTATTTATGACTAGTCATCTAGGTTTGAGTAAAATTAGTAAATTAGCATTCAACCCAATTTTATGAAATATTCTCTAAAAGTTATTTAAAGTATAGGAGCTTTTGACAAAAATGATTGAATAGACAATAAAATGTAAGGAAGAGTTTAATGAAATGTTGAGAATGACATAAATGGCTTGATGAAAATACTTAGATTTGTTTAAAACAACATCTTTGATAAAAGCAGGATAATTTGCAGAGTGTCAGTCTCTCACCCCAGCACAATAGTAAACATCTATACCATTGGATTAAGATATTATGTTGAGCTTGCCTCTTCAGTTTTAAAAGAATCTGGTTCTACACTTCTACTTAGTCATGGCCATTCTCAGTAATCTGCTTGAGTTGTTGCCTTACTTGAAATAACATTAGAATCTGTCTCTAATGAGAGGTGCATGTAAATACACCTTCATCTCACTAAGGCCTAACCACTGGATTTTTTTAAAAAGTTCCTTCATTACCACTGAATCACATTTTCACCTGTTTCTCCCATCAAAGTACTAACCAGGCCCAATCCTGCTTAGCTTCAAGATCAGGCAAGTCTAGGGTGATAATGGTTACAAACATGTTTGCATTTTATTTCTGCTGTGGTTTCTTGGAGATTTGGATTTTAGATATATAAGTAAGAACTTAGAGTCCTCAATAATCAGTAGCAGCCTTCTTGGTATGATTCATTTCTATAACAAGGAAGAAAGGTAAACCAGATGACATTTCTAGGGTTTTTCCAGACTTGTGCTATGGCCTTTAGGAGAATGGTTTATGATTGGAATTGGTGAGCTCCTTTCAAGGGATTTATCATAGCATGTGAGCATAGACTTTTAGGCTGCACATCCCATACGATGCCTAAGACACTCCAAGGCTAATAAATGTTTTATCATAGGTAGCTCTGAAGGCCAGAGAACTGCTCTGGTGAAGCCAAGTCACAGACCCCTACCCCAGTAGAGGCCAGTTTATTTCAAACAAAGAAAATATCTGTTCTCTGGCTAATGCTTACACCTTGAGTCTCAACCAGGTTTTGGCTGCAGTAAAATTCTGTCAGTTTACTCTTGATCATAGGAGGAACCAGGAAAAGAATGTGGGTGATCAATGCAAAACCATCACCACTCTTGAAAAAGATTCTAAGTAATCATTTCCTACAGATCATATCAACAGCAGCATCTTCTTAGTCAGAAGATATGCATTCTGCACCTTGATGAAACTACCTTTTTGGCCTCCTTAAATCTCTTCTCACATGTTGATTATTTTTGAAATTCCAATGTTGACAGTTGTCTGGATCTGTATTATGTATGGTCTACTGAGTGACAAGAACTTCATAGAGAACATGTATTTCTTGGCAACTCCCACTGCTATATAATGGATTGCCTGACTCATATTTGAAATGAGTTGCAGCAGACTATAATACCCCTCATCTTTTTTCACTCAGCCTGTTTCCAGCTCCTAGCCACATATGGATGGCTGCTTCACCCTTAGTGAAAGATTTATCAAGTGTTCCAACATAATTTTAAATGAGAAAAACAGAGCAAAATAGCCAATTTTATCCTCAATCCCAGAGAATAGGTAAGAAACTCTTTTTCTCATTAAGAAAAATATCCCCACATGTGGGAAGAGATTATAGATTGTATTCCCACTCTCCTCCTGCAACTACCACCATACAAATACCCTTTACCACATACCGTATGAAAATGGAAGTTCATAAAAGTCACCCCATCTCCACTTACATTCATTCAGTCAAAGGTTATTGGTTCCCTGCTTTAGAATTGGCACTGGTTTAGTTCATGGTAGGAGAGCAAAAATATTTGTTGTGCACTAAAAGAGTTTACAATCCAGAAGAGGAAGCAGAATTATATATTCACATATTTAAATAAGATTAAACTTACAATAGCTCTTGAAAAATTATAACCCTCTTCATAAAACACCTAACATATCCAGTTCTAATAAATGAGACCAATAAAACATGCTTATGAGAGTTCTGAGTGTCGGAGTAAATACTGGGTAATCAGGAGAATGAGAAGAAGGAAACGTCCTATGGTGCATCTCCTGTGTCAGACATAGACTTTTCTTATTTATTATAACAAGCTTCTGAAATATATTCTTGTTCTGTTTTCTAAATATACAAATTGAGGCTCAGAAATAATAGATGGATTGTTCAAGATTACATAATTGTAAATTACAAACGAAGGCTTTGAAGCCAGTACAGTTTGAACCTAAAGATCAAGGCTTTCTCTAGAATTGAGATTGTTAAATAGTTGGAACCTGAGCTAGATTTTCATTAATGGGTATACAGAGATGGGGAAAAGAACAGAAAAAAACTGGCAGACAAAAATAAACCAGAAAAAAGGCAGAAAAGTGTATAGTGCTGAAATCAACATGATTAGAACAGATGACTCAAATATGGCAATAGTTCACAAGGTGATAAAATTGCATTGGGTTCTTGAATTCTAGATCAGCAGTGCTAAATTCAGTCCCTTCAGGGACTAAAGAATCATTAAGAGCTTCTGACAGAGAAATGGCAAAGTAAACATGAAGTGCCAGGGAGGTCTGCCAGGTTGTGGTACACAGTGCATGGGGGAATACCGGAGGCAGGGTAAAATACCAGCCTAGACTGACTTTCTAGGAAACTAAAACATCCAAGCCAAGTGTCTTCTTTTGTGTGCTCATTTGTCCATATATGAATGGAGATTTTTTTAAAGCACTAATTTTAAAGTTTTTTAAATTAGGTGAAGCAAACTGCCTGCAATAGGAAGGTCTTAATTTCTGCCACACGTACCTCCTCTAAAATATAACAGAAAATTCTTCCTCTACCAGATAATGAGTTTTGATATAGTGAATCTCAGTAAGTAGGACTTCCCCCGACCTGGTTTCTCAAGCTGAAAGCCTTGGCATCATTGTGGACTCCATTTCTCTCATATCCTACATCCAATATGTCAGAGAATCCTGGTAACTCTACCTTTCAAGTTCAAATCCAGTCATTCTCTCCTATGCATGTATCCATGGTTAGGAGAGAATCATCATTCTCATGCTTAGGAGAGAACTAGTTACCATCTTCTCTCCCTCCTCCCACCTTTTTCCCAGTACCATCTACCCCCTTCTCAGCAGCCAGAGCAATTCTTTGAAATGATAATTCCAATTGTATGATTTACATAATGGAAAACTTCAGTGGCTTCCCATCACCTGTAAAGCAAAATCTCAAGTCCTCATCCTAGTCCACAAAGCCCTTCAGAAAGTGTCTTCTCTCTGTTCATCTGGTGCGTTTCCCACTCTTGATCCCCTGGTGGCTCTGTCCCAGTCATGCTGCCCTTGTTCTGCCCTTGTTCTTCCACAAACACCCTAGACATACTCCAAACTCAAAACTCACTTTGGGTTCCTCTGCCTAAACTACATCTCCCAGAAATTCACATTTCTTCTTCCCTTATTTTGTTTGGGTTTCTGTGGAAAAAATGCCACCTATTCAATAGAGCATTTCCCACAGTATCATCTATGTAATAATACGTCTCTGACCCTACTCCTTATCTCTTTACCTTGCCTCATTTTCTTTGTAGAACATATGTCTATTAAATTTGATAATTATTATTTGTCTTTTTGTTCCCTGCTGTATCTCTGATGCTAAATCAATGACTGAGAATAGGTGTTCAATGTGTGTTTATTCAAAGATGATTTGATGGATATGAACATATATTAATAGACATGATAACAGCAATCAAATGGCATGTATATATAGTGAATATTTTTCAAACCATATTTGGGATTATTTTTAAATATGGCCTCCTTTCAGTTACCCATTGTCTGGACCTTCTAAGGGGAATAGCTTACAAAGTCTATTTGTAAGCTATTTGAAAAATGGTTTATTTTCTTGCTACAGAGTTATAAGTAACCTTAGTTCTTTTTTAATTCACTTTTTTTTAACTTTTAAGCTAAGGTATTTTTTAACTTAGGTAAAATTTGCATAACAATAAAATTAATCATTTTGTGGTACATCAGCACTATGGAATACTTCACAGCCATATAAAGGAATAAAAACACAGCCTTTGCAGCAACATTGATGCAGCTGGAGGCCATTATCCTAAGCAAATTAATATCTGAATAGAAAACCAAATACCACATGTTCTCACTCATAAGAGGAAGCTAAACATTGGGTACTCATGGACATAAAGATGGTGACAATAGACACTAGGAACTGCTAGAGTGGGGAGGGAGGGAAAAGGAAAGGGCTGAAAAACTACCTATTGGGTCAGTATCCTGGTGATGGGATCCATGTTACCCCAAACCTCAGGATCATGGAATATACCCATCTAACAAATCTGCACATGTACCCCTTGAAACTAAAAGTGAAATTATTTTTTAAATAGCCGATTTAAAGTGTAATTAGTTTTATTTAGTATATTCTGTTGTGTGTCATTTAGTACACTCACAATTTTGTGCAAATATCACCACTATCTAGTTTAATACATTTTCATAAATAATATTATTTTTTAAATTATTCGATTTGGAATGAGAGGAAACAAATTCATTATATTAGAAATGGTAAATAAAGCGAAGGAATCAAATGTTTATCTCATCATCCCTCTGTAAACTGTTATACTGAGTAATCAAACAGTGGATGAGGAAAAGTAGCTCCTTTTAAAAGTATTCTGAATCATATATTTGTTTAAAAAGAGTATCAGTGTGGTATTTCATTGTTTGAAACACTTGATGAATTAATGGATATAGCCATTGACCAGGAACATGTACAAATATCACAAAAAGAAAGACAGCCAGGTGTTATGTGTCTTACAGTACAAGAACATAATGCCAACTGTGGCTCTGCCAAGGAGAGAATAGAGACTGTCTAAGCCTCTGCATTTTGCTGCCAACTTCCCAGAAACTGTACTATTAGTATGTAATCAATGAACTTCAGACTGTGGGAAACTCTATAGGTCAAATTCCCTATGTTCTTCAACAATTGTAAGGAGCACGCTTTCAAGGAAAAACTTGTAGATTAATAGCCTTAAAACATAACAATTGTTATTAATGAACAAGATTAAGCATAGTGTCCTGGGTGATAAGCCATAAATAAAAGCAAGGAAATGATAACTATAGTAGTAATAGTCATAGTCACTTTGGAGAAGACAGAAGGGACTGTGACTATGACAGGGCACCCATAGGTGCTTAAAGTTTTATTTCTTGACCTGAGCAGCAGTTTCAAGAGTGTAATTTAAAAATTGAGCTTCTCAGATAAATACACAAATGGAACAGAATAAAGAGCCCAGAAATAATGCCATGCACCTACAATCCTCTGATCGCCAACAAAGTGGACAAAAACAAGAAATGTGGAAAGGACTCCCTATTCAATAAATGGTGCTGGGATAACTGGCTAGCCATAAGCAGAAGATTGAAACGGGACCCCTTCTTTAAGACAAATACAAAATTCAACTCAAGATGAATTAAAGATTTAAATGTAAAACATAAAGCTATGAAAACTCTGGATTGAAAGACATAATATTGTTAAAATGTCAATACTCCCAAAGCAGTCTATAATTCCTACCAAAATTTCAGTATCATTTTCTTGTTTTAGTAATTGAAAAGCCAATAGTAAATTTACATGAAATTGTGAGGGTCTCCAAGTAGGCAAAACAATATTTAAAAAGAAGACCGAAATTAAAAGACTCACACTTCCTGGTTTTGAAACTTAACTACAAATCTACAGTAATCTAAATATTGTGATATTGGAATAAGGATAGACAGGTAGATCAGTGGAATAGAATTTTGAGATTCCAGAAATAAACCCATACATCTATGGCCAATTGATTTTCAACAAGCATGCCAATATCATTCAATGGAGAAAGAACAGTCTGTTTAACAAGTGGTTCTGAGGCAACTGAATATCCACATGCAAAGAATTAAGCTGGACCCACAACTCATATCATATGCAAAAATTAATTCAAAATGAACCAAATATCTAAATACAAGAATTAAAGCCATAAAACTCTTAGAAGAAAACATGGAGGTAAATCTTCATGGCTTTGGATTGGGCAGTGGATTCTTAGATATAATGTTAAAAGCATGAGCTTACTACATAATTCTACTTATGGTAAATATCCAAAATAGGTAAATACACTAAGAGAGAAAGCAAATGAGTGATTGCCAAGATATTGGGGAAGAGCAAAATGGAAAGAAACATCTTACTGAATGAGAGGTTTTGATTCGGAGTAACAGAAATGTTTTGAAACTAGATATGTAGAGGTGGTGGTTGCCAACATTGTGAATTTACTAAATGCCACTAAATTCTTCACTTTAAAGTGATTCATTTTCCATCATGTAAATTTCACCTCAATAAATCACTTTTTAAAATGTGTTAAGCCAGTAAAAAGATAACCTATAATTCCATATATACTTCTTTATAAACTGTAGTATAGACTGATATATAAATGTACTCTTTTATTGAGAGGAGAAGAAAAATGAGGAGATGCTAATTCTGAAATAGTGACTTTAGACAGAGAAAAGTCAGATTCCTTTTCTCACTCATAGTCATTATGGTAATTATTTCAAAATATGAAAAGTTTCCATTTCTCCCCATATATCAAATTCATTCTAACACATTTCCTCTGGCTTAGTGACAACCTGTTTAAACATGTGTTTCTTGCATTTTACAGACATACTTGGCAAGTGCAAGACAAAATCGATGCAAACAATGTGGCTTACACAACTGGGAAGCTAAGCTTTCACACTGATTATCCAGCCCTCCATCATCCACCTGGGGTAAGGTGAATTTCAACATATTTTCCACAAAGCAGGCCAATGACCAATATCCTTTCGTATTTTGAATCTAGAAGATTATTTCACCAAGTATTTTGTCTTATATAAATTTTCTTTCTCCAAACATAATCCAAGCTCACAAAATCTCTGTACCTAAATTCTAAATATCCACATTCCTAAAGGAGAGGAGAATTTTATACATTTAAAACAACAACAACAAAAACATTTCTTTTTTTCTTCCTAGAAATTACTATTAGCATTTTTTGCTTTGCCAAGACAGGTTTTAAGGTAGTAGTAAATCTTGAGGTCTTTCTGCACATAAATTCCTAAGAAAGTTAAGAGAGAAAATGTAATCAGTAAACAAAACGTATGGTTTCCTTCAAAGTCACATGGGCATCATTCATATCAGTTAACTACTGCTGCATTAAAACTCATTCTACCATAAAGACACATGCACACATATGTTTATTGCAGTACTGTTCACCACAGCAAAGACCTGAAACCAACCCAAATGTCCACCAATGATAGACTAGATAAAGAAAATGTGGCACCTATATGCCATGGAATACAATGCAGCCATAAGAAAGCATGAGTTCATGTATTTTGCAGGGGCATGGACGAAGCTGGAAAACATCATTCTCAGCAAACTAACACAGGAACAGAAAAGCAAACACTGCATGTTCTCACTCATAAGTGAAAGGTGAATAATGAGAACATGTGGACACAGGGAGGGGAATATCATAGACTGGGGCCTGTCGGGGGTGGTGGGGGTTGGGGAGGGATAGCATTATAGGAGAAATACCTAATGTAGATGACGGGTTGATGGATGCAGCAAACCACATGGCATATGTATACCTATGTAACAAATGTGCACATTCTGCACATGTATCCCAGAACTTAAAGTATTAGGGGGAAAAAAACTCACCCCCTAACTTGATGGCTGAAGAAAACAGCCCTTTACTTAGCCCTTGTTTTTACAATTTGGGTTGTATTCAGCTGGGCACCTCTTATCTTCAGTCATATACCTGCAATCAGTTGCTAAGTTAGCTGGGGACTGATTGACTTTCACTGAGATAGCTGGTTTCTGCTTTACTTGGTCTATTGACCACCAGAAGGCTAGCCCAAGTTTAATGCATATGGCAACTGGAAAAATTTTCAGACAGTTGCACATCTTCTCAAGGCCTAGGCTACTCACCTCTGCAATGTTATATTGGTCTAAGGAAGTAATAAATCTAGCCCACATTCAGGACATGAGGAGATAGAACCCCTTTGGAGGAAGCTGCAAAAATGCATTACAAACTGTGTGACTACAAGGAACAGAATAACAGTGGCTATTTTTGGAAACCATCTACCATCCCATCTATCAGATTCTTGCCAGGGAAGGAAATGCTCATTGTGGATCCAAATATCCCCAGGAGAATCTCTGACTGGACATTCTTTCTCTACATTTTTAAGAAAGTTTTATTTTCCTAATGAGCTACATTTTTACAAAATTATCATTTTATTACACCAAAAATAAGTGTTCAGGAAATTACCTTTTAAAAGATATCCCAAGGGAGGAGATCCAAGATGGCCGTTTAGGAACAGCTCAGGATTGCAGCTCCCAGTGAAAGCGCAGAGGGTGAGTGGACGCCGCGTTTTTATTGCCCACAGACTAGGAAATTCCCGGGCAGAGGTGCTCCACGCTCGCCAGCGCGGCTGTTGCGGCCAGCGCTGCTGTGCCGGCCAGCGCCGGCCGGCGCCGCTGCTCTGCCCCGCGCGGCTGCTTTGTCGGCGCCCCGGAGCCGCAGTTCTCCGTACAAAATACACCGGTCCGGGTGCCCTTTTGGCTGGCGATTGGAGCCACGGGAAGTCGCCCATATGCTGGTTCAAAAAGGGGACTGAGCAGAGAACCAGGACAGTAGATTCCAGGGCAAAAAAAAAAAAGAAAAAAAGCACCACAAACCTCAGTGCCGCTGTTTAAGCCAGCGCAGTGAGTGGCCGCAGGGGAAAACAAACAGACCCCGGCGCCTCTTCAACAGGCGACTGGAACACCAACTTAAAAAAGGCTCTGAGGCAGGGAGCCAGGCAATCAGGCTCGGCTGGCCCCACCCCCACAAAAGAACAGCAACCAGAAACTCTGGATTGAGAATTTCACAGCAAGCGCAGCTGAACCCGGGACAGTCCAGCTCTGTGGGGGAGGGGCGTCCGCCATTACCGAGGCAGCCCGCCGTTGCCAAGGCAACCCGCCATTGCTGAGGCAGCCCGCCGTTGCCAAGGCAACACGCCACAGCAGAGACTCCGCCCCAACAGAGGCGGGCCACCATCGCCAAAGCAGTTCTAACTACACCCACATAAACAGGACTGCAGGGACGTTCACTCGGCAGCGGGGCGCAGCCCACAGCAGCTCAGCAAAGCTGCTATAGGCCGACAGTGACTAGGCTGCCTCCTTGCTGGGCTGGGCAGGTCTGAAGGAAAAAAAGAAAAAAAAGAAAAGTAGGCAGCAGCATAACGGAAACTCATAAATAAAGCCCTAAATCCCTGGGACAGAGCACCTGGGAACAAAAAGCAGTTTATGAGTTCTGCTGCAGCAGACCTAAAAGTACCTGCCCAGCAGCTCTGAATGAACAACAACAGAGCTCACAGCTCACCATTTGAGCTCCTATAAAGAAAAGACCGTCTCCTCAAGCAGCTCCCTGACCCCTATATATCCAAAAAGACACCTCATAGAGGAGAGATCAGATTGACACTAGGCGGGTATCCTTCTGGGACAAAGATAGAAGAAGAAGAAAACTGGTAACAACCCTTGCTGTTCAACAGCTGCTGCAGGTGAACCCCAGGCAAGCAGGGCCTGGAGTGAACCTCAGCAGACCTACAGCAGAGGGGCCAGACTGTCAGAAGGAAAACCAAGAAACAGAAATAACCTCATCATCAACAAACAGAATGTCAATCTGAAAGATCTGAGACCCAATCTGAAAGCCAGCAACTACAAAGTCGACAGGTGGATAAATCCTTAAAGATGGGAAGAAACCAGCGCAAAAAGGATGAAAACACCCGAAACCAGAACACCTCTCCTCCTAAAAGGGATCACAACTCCTCGCCAGCAAGGGAACAAGGTTGGATGGAGAATGAGTGTGATGAAATGACAGAATCAGAATTCAGAAGGTGGGTAGTAAGAAACTTCTGTGAACTTAAAGAACATGTTCTAACCAAATGCAAAGAAACTAAGAACCTTGAAAAAAGATTTGACGAAATGCTAACAAGAATGGACAAAATAGAAAGGAATATAAGTGAATTGATGGAGCTGAAAACTGCAACACGAGAACTTCGTGAAGCATGCACAAGTATCAACAGCCGAATTGACCAAGCAGAAGAAAGGATATCAGAGGTCGAAGATCAACTCAATGAAATAAAACGGGAAGGCAAGACTGGAGAAAAAAGGGTAAAAAGGAATGAACAAAGTCTCCAAGAAATGTGGGACTATGTGAAAAGACCTAATCTACGTTTGATAGGCGTACCCGAATGCGACGAAGAGAATGAATCCAAGCTGGAAAATACTCTTCAGGATATTATCCAGGAAAACTTCCCCAACCTAGCAAGGCAGGCAAACATTCAAGTCCAGGAAATACAGAGAACACCACAAAGATATTCGTCAAGAAGAGCAACCCCAAGGCACATAATCGTCAGATTCACCAGGGTCGAAATGAAGGAGAAAATACTAAGGGCAGCCAGAGAGAAAGGTCGGGTTACCCACAAAGGGAAGCCCATCAGACTCACAGCAGATCTCTCAGCAGAAACCCTACAAGCCAGAAGAGAATGGGGGCCAATATTCAACATCCTTAAAGAAAAGAACTTTCAACCCAGAATCTCCTATCCAGCCAAACTAAGCTTCATAAGTGAAGGAAAAATAAAATCCTTTGGGAACATGCAAGTACTCAGAGATTTCATCACCACCAGGCCAGCTCTACAAGAGCTCCTGAAAGAGGCTCTACACATATAAAGGAACAACAAGTACCAGCTCAACTAAAGGGCAAAACAGCCAGCTAGCACCAAAATGGCAGTATCAAATTCACACATAACAATATTAACCCTAAATGTAAATGGACTAAATGCCCCAATCAAAAGACACAAACTGACAAATTGGATAAAAAGACAAAACCCATCTGTGTGCTGTATCCAGGAAACCCATCTCACATGCAAGGATACACAAAGGCTCAAAATAAAGGGATGGAGGAAGATTTACCAAGCAAATGGAGAGCAAAAAAAAGCAGGAGTTGCAATTCTCATCTCTGATAAATTAGACTTTAAAGCAACAAAGATCATAAGAGACAAAGAGGGACATTACATAATGGTAAAAGGATCAATGCAACAAGAAGAGCTAACGATCCTAAATATATACACACCCAATACAAGAGCACCCAGATACATAAGGCAAGTTCTTAATGACTTACAAAGGGACTTAGACTCCCACACAATAATAGTGGGAGACTTTAACACCCCATTGTCAACATTAGACAGATCAACCAGACAGAAAATTAACAAGGATATCCAGGACTTGAACTCAGACCTGGACCAAGCAAACCTAACAGACATTTACAGAACTCTCCACCTCAAATCCACAGAATATACATTCTTCTCAGCACCACATCACACCTAATCTAAAATTGACCACATAATTGGGAGTAAATCACTCCTCAGCAAATGCAAAAGAACGGAAATCGTAACAAACAGTCTCTCAGACCACAGTGCAATCAAGTTAGAACTCAGAATTCAAAAACTAACTCAGAACCGCACAGCTTCATGGAAACTGAACAACTTGCTCTTGAATGTTGACTGGATAAACAATGAAATGAAGGCAGAAATAAAGATGTTCTTCGAAACCAACGAGAATGAAGACACAACATACCAAAATCTCTGGGACACATTTAAACCAGTCTCTAGAGGAAAATATATAGCAATAAGTGCCCACATGAGAAGCAAGGAGAGATCAAAAATTGACACCCTATCGTCAAAACTGAAAGAGCTAGAGGAGCAAGATCAAAAAAACTCAAAGTCTAGCAGAAGACAAGAAATAGCTAAGATCAGAGCAGAACTGAAGGAGATAGAGACACAAAAAACCCTTCAAAAAATCAATAAATCCAGGAGCTGGTTTTTTGAAAAGATCAACAAAATAGACAGACCACTAGCCAGATTAATAAAAAAGAAAAGAGAGAATAACCAAATTGATGCAATAAAAAATGATAAAGGGGATATCACCACAGATTCCACAGAAATTCAAACCATCATCAGAGATTATTACAAACAACTCTATGCACACAAACTAATAAACCTGGAAGAAATGGATAAATTCCTGGACACATGCCTCCTGCCAAGCCTAAACCAGGAAGAAGCCGAAACCCTGAACAGACCCATAACAAGGTCTGAAGTTGAGGCAGCAATTAAGAGCTTACCACCCAAAAAAAGCCCAGGTCCAGATGGGTTCACAGCTGAATTCTACCAGACATACAAAGAGGAGCTGGTACCATTTCTTCTGAAACTATTCCAAACAATACAAAAAGAGGGAATTCTTCCCAAATCATTTTATGAGACCAACATCATCCTGATTCCAAAACCCGGCAGAGACTCAACAAGAAAAGAAAACTTCAGGCCAATATCCATGATGAACATAGATGCAAAAATCTTCAATAAAATACTGACAAGCCGATTGCAACAGCACATCAAAAAGCTTATCCACCATGATCAAGTAGGCTTCATCCCGGGGATGCAAGGCTGGTTCAACATACGCAAGTCTATAAACGTAATTCACCACATAAACAGAACCAAAGACAAAAACCACATGATTATCTCAATTGATGCAGAGAAGGCCTTTGACAAAATTCAACAGCCCTTTATGCTAAAAACACTCAATAAGCTAGGTATCGATGGAACGTATCTCAAAATAATAAAAGCTATTTATGACAAACCAACAGCCAATATCATACTGAATGGGCAAAAACTGGAAGCATTCCCCTTGAAATGTGGCACCAGACAAGGATGCCCGCTCTCACCACTGCTATTCAATATAGTATTAGAAGTTCTAGCCAGAGCAATCAGGCAAGAAAAAGAAATAAAGGGCATTCAAATAGGAAAGGAGGAAGTCAAATTGTCTCTATTTGCAGACGACATGATTGTATATCTAGAAGACCCCATCGTCTCAGCCCCAAACCTCCTGAAACTGATAAGCAAGTTCAGCAAAGTCTCAGGATACAAAATCAATGTGCAAAAATCACATGCATTCCTATACACCAGTAACAGACTTAAAGAGAGCCAAATCAAGAACAAACTTCCATTCACAATTGCCACAAAGAGAATAAAATACCTAGGAATACAACTAACAAGGAATGTAAAGGACCTCTTCAAGGAGAACTACAAGCCACTGCTCAACGAAATAAGAGAGGACACAAACAGATGGAGAAACATTCCATGTTCATGGTTAGGAAGAATCAATATCGTGAAAATGGCCATACTGCCCAAAGTAATTTACAGATTCAATGCTATCCCCATCAAGCTACCAATGACCTTCTTTGCAGAACTGGAAAAAACCACCTTAAACTTCATATGGAACCAAAAGAGAGCCCGCATAGCCAA